>NC_089588.1:64524797-64714608 GCF_019320115.1 Miscanthus floridulus | reverse complement strand
TGAGTACATTGTGTTGGCTTGGATCATATAAGCATGCCTAACCCTCTTTTGTTCTTATTGTCAATTGCTTATATGAACCAAGCATGCTGAAAACCTCACTCATCTTTTATACATACTCGAGGTTGTGTTGTCATCAATCACCAAAAAGGGGGAGATTGAAAGCATCTAGGCCCCTAGTTGGGTTTCAGTGATTAATGATGACACAAGATTACTGTGAATAACATGTGTTTTGAAGAGACAACTTTAGTTAGGTTATGGTAATGGTAATTGATTGGGCAATTATAGGTTTTATGCCCCTATCGATGGAAATCGTTTTGGTTTTCAAAGGATGGACGACAAGGTTAAGGACGGACTGGTTCTAAGTGTCATTTGGAGTTGGAGAGACACTTAGAGTAGTTTTAGGACTTTGTTTTTTTCCTTTGGACGTACAATTAAGGGGGTAGGACTTCTAGCTTGACCTAGGTGAGACTAATGGTTTAGGTGTGGTACACACTTGTCAAACTTAGCACTAGGTAGGTCAAGGATGGTCCACAGGTCAATTGAAGTCGATACCATTCACAAAAGTCCCCCTTGTGCGGATCAAGGGGGAGCTACACCCTTGCATGGGTGCTCCAACAAGGACTAGTGGGGAGTGACGACTCTCAATACCTCAGGAAAACATCGCCGCGTTCCTCTCTTTCTCTTTACCTTGAGCATTTAAATTTGAGCAATTCAATTCATGTCTTTACATTCTTAGAATTGCCATACTCGAGTAGGATTAGAACCTAGTGTGCAAAATTTTTGTGCAGTAGAACAATAGAAACACTTCTAGGCACAAGAGGGTGAAATGGGCTAAGCGTAGGGCTTAATTATTGCAAGAAATTTAGAATTAGCCCAATCCACCTCCCCTCTTGGGCATCTTGATCCTTTCACTATTGATGAGAGGGTATTTGAGCAAATCAAGAATTTGGAGATAGGTCATGATGCTTGGAAGAAGTTGGAGGAATCATATGAGGGTACTCAAGTGGTGAAGAGTGCCAAGGCATACATCCTCAAGGAGAAGTTTGCTAGCTTTAAGATGAAGGAAGATGAGAATATGTCGAAGATGTTTCATACGCGCCAAGTGAAGAATTGAAGGACAAGGACTTCTCTCACAAATTCTTGAGATGTCTACCAACAAGATTTGGTATGTTGGTCACCTTACTTGTGAGAAGTGGTTTGGACACCATGACCACAAACCAAGTATTGGGAGATGTGATGACCGATGACACATAACATGAGGACAATGATGAGGTTGAGAAGATGACGAGAAGAAGAAGAGTGTGGCATTCAAAGCCGTATCATCATCCAAGAGCAAAGGCAAAGCCAAGCAAGATGCATCAAGTGAAGATGCAAACTCAAGTGCTTGTGATGATGAAGATGTTGACATGACTCTCTTTGTGAAGAGATTTTGCAAATTCATGATGAAGAAAGGCTATCGTGCTAGAAGGAAGAAGTCATATTCCAAGAACAAGGATAAACCAAGGAGGCGCTTCAAGTATGGTTGCAACGATCATCTTGTTGCTCAATGTCCCTACAATAGTGACAATAAAGATGATGAGAACAAGAAGATCAAGAAGAAGGACAAGAAAGAAAAGAAGGAGAAGATGACCTTCAAGAAGAAGAAGGGAGGTTCATATGTGGTCACTTGGGATAGTGATGCTTCTTCAAGTGATGATGATGATAGTGATGATGAGAAGAAGTCATCGAAGAAGAAGACTCTTGCAAGCATTGCTATCAATGACAAGCCTTCTCTCTTCGACACTCTATCGACATGCTTCATGGCTAAGGCCACTAAGGTACAATCCGATGATGAGTGTGATAGTGAGAGCGATGATGAGGATGAGCCATCCAAGGACGAACTCATTGATAATACTTTTCCTATGTATCATGGTTGCTGTAATGTGGTTCAAGTTAAACACTTGTAAGGCCTGTTAGAGTGGTACATAGTAGTGTTGTGAACGAACTTAGTTTGTGTGGTAGAACCGCCTAATCTAATGCTCTCCCAAGAGTACTTGTCTTCCATTAGACACTAAGTACCCAAGAGAGTGCACTAAATCATGTTGTTCCATCAAGCACACCCCGAGGGAGAACTCAAAAATCCACATTTTTTCATCAGGATCATAAATGAGAGAATAAAGCTTACAATATTCTTAACCATTTCTTACATCACTTTATTACAACATTAGAGTACTTAAACAAGTTGAATGCAATACCAGAATGAAGACAATTTTACCTGTAAAAGAGTTTATACATTTTAGGTTTATATTTTTATCTTGCAGTGGAGAACAACATATGATCAAAATTATAGCGAAATAAAGATTAATGGTGAATCATAAAACTTTTCTTCTAAAACTTTTAGTGAGGGTTATAAATAAACACTATGGTCGTAGCGTGAAAGGAATCCTCTCTGAGCCCACCAGGAGGTTTCCACACACAAAAGTCATCTACCATCCATCAATCACCTGCAACAGGGGGAATAAAACCCTGAGTACTCGATTGTACTCAGCAAGACTTACCCGACGGGAGGAAAATAAAAGAGTCCAAGGATATGCAAGACTTATTTGCCTTGTGGGTTATTGCATCTGCGGAAGCATTACTAAAGTGTGTCCTTATATTAAATTTTATTAGCAGTCATCATTAGTCCATTAAATATCCATTCTATGTAAGCACCTATGCTACTTTCAAGCAGGTGGTGAGCAATCAGAACCATTTTACCATCTTTCATATTCCAGTTCTTACTACGGTGCTAGACCATAGCCAAGTCGTACCGTCTCATAGAAACAGCGATTTGCGAACTAATGTATCCCAACTGGGTACCCCGAAACACACGCCTCGCTTGTACCCCAGGCACAAACAAGACCAACCCGTTCCACTCATGTCAAGGGGTCTAGGTCCCCGTCCAAACTTGGACTCCAAGCCCCCACACTTGAGACCCGGTCTCAACATGGTGCTTAGACCTTCACCTTTCCCCGCCTCCAATCAGTCAGTCCAGAAAGAGCGGGAACCCACGACAAGAGCGTAATGAGCCTTCTCGCTCCTATAAGCAAGTATGTGCTTAGGATAATAAGTCTATGACCTGACTACCATCCACAACAACGGACAGTCCTTAATCGACACAGGCGGGATAAATGCAACCGGAGCCTCGCTCGGTTGCCTAACCAAGTCCAAATCCAAATCCAAAGCACGGTCCTACCCGGTCTCCAATTATCATCCATATATATTCCATGTGATAGTTATGTGATAATAAGAACAATAATGTCTTTCCTATCTCTCGCGAGTGATAGGTAATCACTCGACTTCTACCAGAATCCTTTAGCATAGCAATCTACATGATCCTAACATACTAGTAGGACTCATAGGATAAGGATATATATGCAAGTGGATTTCATTCAACTCCTTAAAACTTAATGCACAAGTATAAGATAAAGTGCAGAATAATAGGGGTTCTGCACCGGGGATTGCCTGGGCAAGGTATAATCAAGGATTTGCATTCCACCGTGGTGACACGGTCACCAAGGCACCATCCTCCTGCTACTCTGATCGACTCCAGATCCATCATTTTCCTATTATGATATTCGGAGATGCAGCGTAGAAAATGTAATTAACCAATGACAACTGCGCTCTAAAAACACTATTACGCTTCATAAGCTAACGGGCTAGCACTAATGACTAACGCACTAGGCTACGTATCCACGTTGTCAAGTAAGGCTTCATTTCTGGAACATGTTTTAGTTTTACAAACCCAAGGTGTTTTGGCATTTTATTGATTAAATACATATATTCGTACTAGGGCTCATTTAGCTACCTTAGCAACTAATTTTTATTGAGCTACAAAAATTACAGTGAGCACCTAATAATGTTAGGAATTTACTATGAAAGTTTCAGAGCCAACACTGTCACCTATTTATCATAGCAATTCCTACAAGTTTATATCTTACAATATTAAGTATCTCAAATTAATTAGATAACTCCTAAAAATAATATAAAACTATGTGAACAAAATATACTAGCAAATAGATCATGATTTTAGGAACCTAACAAAATTAGTTTCACAATTTTTAGCCAACTACACAAATTTATATTGCATTTACAAGTTTGCCTTTGAAACTAAATTAGAAAATGCTTAGAAAAAGGAAAAGGGCCGGCAGCAACCCATTCTGGCCCGGTAGCCCAGCGCGAGCGTGGCCTCGCGTGGGTCGCGATGGCCCAACACGACCCAAGGTCGGGAGGCCCGTGCATGACGATGGCTTTGTAGAAAAGCCCCTGAGATTTTAGAGATTAATACGACTACTATATGCACTATTCCTACCGTCAGCAACAATGCAACCAAACCCTCGGATGTTTTCACCTTTACCACGGGGAGATCCCTAGGATCCCCACGCATGCTGGCGTGGCGGCTGACGGCCTAGGGCGGTTATGCTGGGCAAACCAGACTCGCTACGATGGAAGTAAGAGGCCGACTACCATCTACGACTAAACACGCGATGATGGGTGGCGGTTAGGGGCTCAGAGACGCACCAGCATGAGCTGCAGCGGCGAGTGGCTATCCGCTACGGCGGCGTGCCAGTTTTGATGAGCTAGAGTCACCAGAGGACTAACGCGTGAGCGAGTGAGCATGAGGAGCTTACAGCGAGCTTGCCCGTGGTGATGGTTCGGTCAGAGGTAGTCCAAATAGGGCTGGCCACATGCGATCGAGCGGGGCGATGGAGCTCTGTAATGGACACTGGCTCATCACCCCACCGACGATGAGCACCCTGGGCAAAATAGCGTGAGCACCAGATGGAGGAAGTCAAGGCGAACTCAGGGTTACGAGCAATTAATCTATTACCGCTCCAACATGCCTTACCCCCAGTCCACATACTGTGGCGGCACCCATGGCCAGCAGCGAGCAAAACCTGAAATTCGCCAGACCACCGCTGGACCCGACGAGAGTGGGACGTCTAGGTAACTCTCCATATTACTCATAGGTACAAGGAATTAGGCTGGGAGGGCTTGAGTTGGTGATTATGAAGGGGGAGGGCGGCGCATCGCCACTGCTACATCATGCGACGCGGCCCCAGCAGAGGTGACGAGGCCATGACCCGACAGGGTACGACAACTTGGGGACATGGTCGCACGAGCAAGGGCAGGAGGCGTGTCAGTTAGTGCTTAGAGGGAGCTAAGAGGGGTGCCAGCGCGCGGAGCACTTGAATGCAGTAGCCAGGCCCGAGCGGCTCACCGACGTCGGCTAGCGGGACAGGGCGAAGTAGGGAGGTGTCACCGTCACCCTGTAGCTAGGGTCGGTTGACCCAGACGCGGCAGCGGCGGCATGATTCGCGGTAGTTGAATCGCATGGCAAGGCAACTGCCACGTAGACACAATAACAATGGCTGCGGCCTCGGCCCGGCCCCCCGTGCGGCTCAGCGGTCAAGATGGCGCACGCTCGCGGCAACAGCGAGCGCACGTGATAACCGCACCATGATGGCGCCTCGTAGCGCGTCCGCGAAGTGGCTACAGCGGTGTAGTGCAGTGGCAGCGCTTCGGCATAGCGCAGCAGTGCGGCGCAGTGCTCATGTGCACTTGAGCCAAGGCACGGCTTGGTCGACTTGACACGAGGTGGCCGTGACTGGCTCGGCCTAAGGCACAGCATGGGCGGCAATGAGATAGCCACCGGCAAGGTCACGCGCGGTGCATGCGTGCAACAGTGCGAGCACCCTCGTGCGACGCCGCACTCCCGAGCACGGTGACCGCGCACACTAGACCAACCAGCTTGAGGTGAGGTCGTGCATGAATTTAAAGCGTAAAAACCAACCATTTAGAGCTCGGTTGAGGTTAAAACAAGAGTTCAAAATCCTAATAGGTACTAAGGGCTTCTCGTGCACGAATTTAAAGCATAAAAACCAACCATTTAGAGCAGCGAGCACGGCCGGAGAGTGAGCATCGAGGGAGATAGATAGGTGCCAACATGGGTTTGTCACACTAAGCGTTGGTTCATGAACAGAGTGCCAACAGCCTGGTCACAGCGCGTTCTTAGGATGTTAGGGTAACTTTTGCGACGCCACGACAACTCCAACTCATCCGTGAACTACACCCTGCTAAAGCACTCACTTAGAGGCAACCAACAAAACAAAATCGTGGAGCTAGTGCTTAAGTATTTTAGTTAAAACGCAAACGCCAAGATGACATTGCCTTCTTCCTTCTAGTCTTAGAAGGTCCAGAGCTCGGCTCGCACTAACATCCATTAACACCTTTGCCATAATTTTTAATTTATCTAAACCTTATTAACTTCAACCAAGAATTACTACATGCAATAGCCCATACTTTACACTAAACCATATGAACAAAATACTTAAGCACTATTTAACTATTTTGCTCAATATAATTCGCCAAAAATGACATTTTAAACATAAGTTCAAATTCTTGCCAATTCAATGAAAAGGCTGATTTTTAGTTTCAGATTTGATTTTTGAGCTCTCAAGAACACTAGTTAACAACATTTATTTTAAAAAATTAAAGTTGCATTTTCAACTACACCACTTGCTCATCATCTTTACTTAAGTACTACACACAAGTTATATTTTATTTTTGTTTATAGAAATTGTTTTTCGTACCAAACAATTAAAACTACTTATTTTATTCTTGTTAGGATTTTCATTAGCATATTTACGCAATGAGTAAATTAACTTAGATATTTATTTGATTTCTCTCAACCATAAAAGGGAGTCGCACAGGGTTTGTTTATCATTTCATGTGTGTTTTATTTTTTTTTAAACTCGAGAACTTGTTTTGCTAATTTCTCTCGGTACTAAGTAAGCTCGTAACACCCGGGGTGTTACAGTTTGCCTAATTCTCCTTATCAACAATGTAATGTGTTGGTTACTTCTTTAAACCTGTGCTAGCTATTCATTTTCAGTTCATTGTTGCTTCATATGCCTCCCAGCCTTCTTTGGTGCAGGCAAACAAACAGTTTCTCATAGTGGTAGTTGGGAGTTAGTTGTCTTGCCACGTAAGGAGTGCAGACAAACAAACATAAACCTAGCTCAGACTGGCCTAACCGAGAATTGCACCAGCTGGGCCTACCCTATGCTGGCCTGGCCCTCCTGGGCCATCTAGGTTGGGAAGGTCCAGGCAATCGAAGAGCCCGTTTGGTATGGCTCCAGGCCGCTCCGGCTCCGGCTGACACACTGACACGGAGTACTGTCACGCACTGTAGCAACACTGTAGATCGGAGCTGTTTTTTCTCTCTCCACCTTTTTCCTCTCACGGTAGCACGGCAACTGTTCACGGAGCCGGTGAAGCTCGAATTTCTGGCTTCTCTCTGACACGCTACAGTGCATGAACAGTGCGGGAGCTGAAGCGTCTCGGAGCGGTACCAAAGGGGCCTGAACACGCCCCTAATGCCCTCACCCCTAGGCAGCCCTGTGAGGGGGTTATTGAAGCAACCTAATGCCCTCGCCCCTAGACTGGCCCTGTAAGGGGGTTATTGAAGCAACTGACCAGATGGACCAATGTTCATAGGTCCATCTACAAAAAAAGGGGCGTACCCAGTGCAGAGAGCTCCCGCTCTGTGCGGGGTCTGGGGAAGGGTGTTAGTGGCAAGCCTTACCCTCGCCTGTGCAATGCGAGGAGACCACGACTCGAACCCGGGACCTTCCGGTCACATGCGGTAAGACTCTACCGCTTGCACCAGGCCCGCCCTTCATAGGTCCATCTACAAAAGGCACCAAAACTCTAGCATAATCCACACTGGACATGCCACGTTGGCGCGCCGTGGATGTTTTTGACATCAAATGAGCTACTTAAAATGATTAGGAGTCAAAGCTGCAATTTCATAGATCGGGGATCTACATGAGAACGTCAAAATAGTTTGAGGAACACTTGTGAAATTTACTCTTCATTCTAATAGAAGGCAAACTATGTTCTTTTAAAAGAATACACAAAAGAGTTTCATAGCGCAGCATCGTGTATATATGACATAATTTGGCTAATAGCTCCAACAAAATCTAGCAAAATAGGGAAAATTTCCCTCCCCCTTTTTAGTTTATGATAAGGATTACTTTCTTCACCACCTCTCCTTGGATTTTTTTTTTAAATTTAGGTCAGAAGAACCTGTTTTCATTACTCTGAACCCCACATGTCACCACTTTGCTCGGTTTGATCTTGCGTATGTACCACACGAGCCCCCCAACGCCTATGGCTGCAGAGATCGAGGCGACAGCGCTTGCTGCAAGAAAATTGCCCAAATTTGTATCAGAAGTCAGGTTAATTTGAGCCGCTGTGAGTAGCTTATCTCATCAAAGAATCGATCCAACAGTAGAACATCCCTTTTGGACAACAACGAACTGTCAACAACAAATTAAAGAACAGTACTGGAGTGTAGTGCTTGGTTCCATTGTTAGTTGTTTCCTCTGTAAGTCGCTTGTTCTTTTTGTGGCGACAGTGTTGCTATACTTTAGTGTTTAGTGTTTTTCTTCACTGAAGTTTCTTCCTTTTTTTTTTGGTGAGCTTGAGTTGTGTGTAGTGATGTCTGGTCGTTGTTGCAGTCGGTAAAGTCAGTTCTTGTAGTCGGTTTTGTACCTCTTTTTCTTATAACAAAAATGGAGTACGTGGCAAAGCTCTTGCCACCCTTTCGAATAATTAATAAAGAAAATTGGAGTACAAGTAATATTGTGGGGAAGTGTAGTTCTCACCAGCAATGACTCCTGCTGATCCATGATGCCCTGAGCCGTGACCTCCTGCAATTATTACAGGGAGCAGATCATGATACAGATTGATCTATTGCAAATAAACTCAAAATTCGTTTAATTAAGTGAGCCAGGGTGAAGACAGAAGAACATGCATGGTTCTTGCCTTGCTGCCAGTGCGCACTTCCATTTTATCCAGCGATAAGACGATTATATATTATTAAACAATATATTTGCCGCGTGCATATAATCTTGTCTAAGCATCACCCCTTTTGATCTGAGCTGTGTGTTGTCCAACGACGCACACAGAAGCCAATCAATCAAAAGTAAATAAATAAACGCACCTGCACAGTCCGTGGTGGAGTTGCGTCCGTCGCCGCAGATGCAGACGAAGTCCCTGGTAGCCGGGTCGAAGCCGCACGTTCCCCCGTCGCCGCGGCGCTTGTCCTGGCACTGCAGGCACCGCGTCGTGACGGGGACCTCGAAGTCCACACGCACCCCATACGCCGGCACCTGGTCGTAGGGAGGGAACTTGTCCCCAACGGCGCGCCAGTGCACGCTGGTGTACGCCTCGCAGTGCCGTAGCATCGCCCGCAGCGACTCCGCGGCGCGCGGGCGGTACGCGCAGCAGCTCATGTTGCTCTCATCCAGCGCGCCGCGGCAGCCCGGCAGGTTCCGGCACAGGTACCCCGCGCTGTCGCACGCCGAGTCGCAGCGGCCCGGGTACCGGTCGCAGCTGGCGGGGCGCGGCGCCACGATAACGCGCGCCTCGTCGCAGTCGAAGAAGAGGTAGTCGTTCCTCTGGGACAGCGAGAAGCGCGTGCTCGTGTCGAGGCTGAAGGGCGCCGCGTGGACTGAGGTGAAGGGCCGCGCGCATGTCCACATCGACGGGTCTGTCACCACGAGGTGCGGGTCGGAGTAGTCCGCGCCGGCCACCGGGTAAGTGCCCGACGGGGTGCGGAGGCGGAGTGTGGCGTTGTCTGCGCAGGTGAGCATGTTGCGGTAGTACGGGCTGCCGCAGCCGTCGTCGATGCCCAGTGGGTAGCGGACCGGGATGTCACCGCAGCTCTCACGGCAGACCCCGCCACCAGCTGTCGTCGATGGTAGCACCATCATGGCGGCGAGGATTGCAAGCGACGACGCTAACGCATGGAGATGGAGATGGGGAATAATCTCCTCCATTGGTGCAGTGCAAAATGGTGGTGCGAGTGAGAGAGAGCTAGTCAGATGCTTTTGGGTCGCCTGTTTGTGTGAGTCTGCAAGCAAAGAATCGAGCAGATGGCAGAGCGTTGGTTGTTAGACTTTCTCCGACGGGTGACCCCGTAAGGGCATCCAAACGCAAAATGGTCCGACGTATCGGTCTCCAACAGAGCATGTGTACATGAGACTCATTTTGGGTTTAAGAAAAGACACGGCACAACCTAAATCTGAGTATCCTCCTTCGAGACCTATTTATAGAAATAGTTCTCTTTTAGGTCTGGCTGTTGGAGAAGACCAAAAATAGATATTAAAACATTTGCCTATAACATTACCCAAATATGATATGAGTCGTATTTTGGATTCTCATAGTTGGAGATAGTCTTAGGGCCCGTTTGTTTCGGCTCCAAGTGCTCCGGCTCCTACTGACACCGGCACTGTTCATGAAGCTGTTTTTCTCTCTCTTATACTGTAGCAGCACTGTTCACCGAATCTGTTTTTCTCTCTCCTACTTTTTCGTCTCACTGTTCACAGAGCACTGCTGATGAAGCCGGTGGAGCTCGATTTTTCTGCTCCCGCGGCTCCGGTACAGTACGTGAACAGTGCCGAAGCCAGTGCGCGCAGGAGCGGTACCAAAGAGGGCCTTAGTCCTTCGTTCTGGGTTGGGTGTCAAAGTGGGTAATAGGCGTGTTGCTAGCTAGGCATGCCACATGCACCTGCAACAAAGCAAGCATGTACGATCACTTGCTTGGGCCTTGTTTAGATTGCAAGAGTTAGAAAAATTTGGCACTGTAGCACTTTCGTTTGTATTTGACAATTATTGTTCAATCATGGACTAACTAGGCTCAAAAGATTCGTCTCGTAATTTACAATCAAACTATATAATTAGTTATTTTTTTATCTACATTTACTACTGCATGCATGTGTCCCTAGATTCGATGTAATAGAGAAAGTGAAAAAATTTGAAACTTTGAAGCAATCTAAACAACCTCGCTGCCGCCTACTCCCTCCGTTCCCTCCGTCCCGAAAGAAGGTCGTTCTGGCCTGTGAATGTTGTCCCAGTAAAAAGAGGAAAATTCACCAGCGGTCCACGAAGTTGGCACAAGGTATCACTTAGGTCCCCGAACTTTCAAAGTGATATCTGTAGGTCCCTAAAGTTGGCAGAGGGTGTCATCTAGGTCCCAAACTTTCAAAGTGATCACCGCAGGTCCCTAAACTTGGCAAAGGGTGTCATCCAGGTCCCAAATACTATAGCGATTCGGCACATAATTTTAAAAAAAGAAATCTAAATTTTGGTAATGTAGCTACATTCTGCAGAAAATTCTAAAAATTGTATCTTTTTAATACGATCTCGCACGAAGATGATTTTTATATAAAAGTTGTAGCTCTCGACGGGATCTACAACTTTCTAGTTTTGAGTTTTTTAATTTGAGGTCGCTAATACACTCAAAAAAATTAAATAAATTTTTAGCAGTATATTAATCGCGTACGAACGCTTGTCGCCTTGAAAAAAAACAAATCTTCTTTATATGTCATCTGATAGAGATAATTTCTATATAAAAATTGTAGTGCTCGATGAAACCTACAACTTTCTAATTATGAGTTTTCAATTTAAGGTCGGTAAGATGCTAAAAAAGTTAAAATGCTGATTTCAGTTCATGTACAGTGGTTTTGCATTTTAAATTTTTTTAAACATCTTAAAGACTTCAAATTGAAAAACTCAAAATTAGAATGTTGTAGATCTCATCGAGTGCTACATCTTTCATATAAAAAGTATCTCCATTTGATAGCATATAAGAAAGATATGTTTTTTTCAAGGCGACAAGCGTTCGTACGCGATTAATATACTGCTGAAAATTTATTTAATTTTTTTGAGTGTATTAGCGACCTTAAATTAAAAAACTCAAAACTAGAAAGTTGTAGATCCCGTCGAGAGCTACAACTTTTATATAAAAATCATCTTCGTGCGAGATCGTATTAAAAAGATACAATTTTTAGAATTTTCTGCAGAATGTAGCTACATTACCAAAATTTAGATTTCTTTTTTTAAAATTCTGTGCCGAATCGCTACAGTATTTGGGACCTGGATGACACCCTCTGCTAAGTTTAGGGACCTGCGGTGATCACTTTGAAAGTTTGGGACCTGGATGACACCCTCTGCCAAGTTTAGGGACCTCCGGTGATCACTTTAAAAGTTTGAAACCTAGATGACACCCTCTGCCAACTTTAGGGACCTACAGATATCACTTTGAAAATTCGAGGACCTAAGTGACACATTATGTCAACTTCATGGACCGCTGGTGAATTTTCCTCCAGTAAAAATGTCGTTGCGGCTTACATCCTGCTATTTTACCGGAGTCCAAGGCAGCAGGCCTACTACCTGCACTCTCTACGATGGTGGACAACAGCTTTTGGCGTTGTGAAATACAAGTGCATGATAGAGAATATTAGGGGTATATTAGACTTTTCTCATTGGTCTTGGTACATGTACTGAATCCTAAAACGTCTTTTTATTTGTGACATATTCTGTTGGCAGCCTGTGGGAGGTTGCTTTGCTTCATTCTCTCCCCTGCTTGCTTTTTTTCTTTTCCTTTTCCTTCTTCCAAAGTTTGGGAGGCACGAGCCTCCATTGCTTTTTTTTCCTTTTTCTTTTTCTGAACATGTATTTGCTGATTCCCAACTATTGCCTTTTTTTTCTTTCTCTTTTAATTTGTTTAAAGAGGTTGCCGATCATCTATATACTTCTGCTTTATTTTTGAGAAGCTAGCCATCATGTGTCCATACAGTACGAGTGGAGTTTATCGTTTCATAAACATGTTATCCAGTTATAGTCCCCGTTCGGCTTATCTTATAATCCGCACTATTCAGCTCGTTTTTTCAACCGGAACAGTGTTTTTCTCTCACAATAATTCAGCCAAAACAGTATTTTTCAGCCAATTCAGCCAAGTTTCAGCAAGCCGAACTTATATAGCTTGTTCTAAGTTTGTGGCATATTCGGCGTTTGCCATGGAAACAAATACATTGAAAGAATGCTGCAAGTAGTAGTTTATATATTTTTTTAATTTTTGTTATCAGGGTCTTTGCGCTTGTTTAGCATTCAACTTTCATAGCTTCAAGATATCATTATATATTATGACGATGCATCTTTGCCAGCTTATATATATGATACTAGATTGACGCGAGATTTCACCAAATTTGTTTTATGGGTTGAATGGAAACCTGCCGCTGTTATCTTTCATTGTTTGAATTGCCACATGCCTTTTTTCAATTACCTATCAACTATTGACTATTTTCTTGATGCCACTTTCTCCTTTTCATTCAGTTACTCATACATCATAGAAATCGAGATCTTGGACAGGAAGAAAACCAGGAGACCTGCAGCCTGTTCGGTTGGCTGGTTCGTATCATTGCTGGTTCGTAAAGAAGTACTGCTGGCTGGTTTGTGTGAGAGAAAAATATTATTCCGGCTGGAAATTTACGATCGTTTACGACAAGCCATAGCCAAACGAACAGACTGCTGAGTGACAGGTTGAACGCACTAAAAAAAATGAGGCTTTCAACTTGTTGTTTTTAGGTTTTTGCCTTGTGGATCAGCATGATTTCTGAAGATGCAACAGTTGCAGTCTGAGAATCACATTGTTTGGTTCCATCTTTGAAAAGCCATAGCTTGTAGCTGTCATGCTTAGTTTTGAGCTGCAAGTGCTAGCGGAATATGTTTCTGACGCAGTTTAACAATGCGGATCTTCGTTCCTTCTTTGATTTGCAGCACTGTAGTAACCTCGGTGACAAAAAATAACGTGCTCAGGTCTATTAGGGGCCATTTCGATTCTTTCATTTTGAAAGAATTAAAATCTATTTAATGAATTAGGTTATTTGGCTTGAAATTTGATATCCCATAACTTTCTCAAGCTTATAAATAATCCTATCTCAAATTCATAGTTTGAGAGATGAAAATTGATTCTATAGATCACTATGCTATATTTCTACTCTCCAACTTATAGCACACTCTTCAACTCACTTCCCTACAATAGAAATGCAATATGTAAGTATGTCCCTTGTATGCATAATAATAAATATACAAATATATTCCATATACAACTATATTAGCTTAATTAATCTATATCTAAATTGTAATTATTAGAATGAATTCAATTCTAAGGATCCAAATGGGCCCATTATATTACTTCCCCACTCTTATTTAGGATGTGTGTTTCACATAAACAAACTAGAATACTCTACTTCTCAAAGTGAAACTATTATGTTATGCTTCATGCTATCGAGATCACCGGTTTTATATATCAAGTCGTTGAGTGTTTATTCACAGAAATGTGTTGTTCTGAAGAATGGTCTAGGCTTCTCTGTTTCTGTCCGGCTTTTTTTTTATAAGGTTTCTGTCCGGCTTGACCAGCTGTGAACAAGTTGTATAACCTCTATGGACACCTATGGAACTCAAATTTGTTAAGAGTTTTATGGCTCATTATGTGTGGTACTAATCCAAGTGATAGTTTGTGATTGGTATTGTAACAATTTAAGCCGGCTATTTAAAAAAAAACATATTTGGAAACTGACACCTGATAACTGTCCAAATTTCATGGCCGTCGTCTTACTCCGTGTGCAGGGAGCCTTCAGTTATTACAAATTGGCAGCCGGCTATGTCTTGGAGAAAAAGGAGAATAATTACATGAGCCCTTTTACAATGGTTGGAACTGCTTTCTAACGCTGGCTGACGCTTCCTGATGCCTACCCAAAATAGCTATTTTTATTAATTTTATTCGTCCAAGGGCATTATGGTCATTTCACACGTCTCACTTCCGAAACCCCCCCAGACTCCAATCCCGCACGGCCTCGCCGTACTCACCCACCCCACCCCACGCCCGTCGCCGGTGGCCCTGCCCCGCCGCAGCACCCGCCCCCAGCGCCACGCCGAACTCGCTCTCGCCCTCGCCAAAGCCGCCGCCGCCCTGCTCTCTCCCTCCCTCTAGCAGCCGCCGCCCTCGCATAGCGTTGTGCCGGAGGCCCTGCTTCATCGCTGCCTCGCCCTCGCCATCGCGCGGCCTGCCTTGGCCCTCGCGCGGCACCGCCGCCGCAGGCCTGCCCTCGCCCGTGCTCGTTGCCGGGATCCCATCGCTCCTCCCTCCTCCCCAGCGCCCCTGGCTGACGCGAGCGGCCCAATAAAGATCTCGCCCAATGCGAATATCCTCTCCTCGCTGCACATCGGCCTTGTCCTCGTCCTCCTGCACGCCTCGCTGCTCATCGGCCTCGTCCTCGTCCTCCTGCATGCCGCGCTGCACAAGGCCAAGGACAACGCCGGCGCCGAGGTCGACCGTTGGTCACGCCGGTGTCACAGAAGCCGTCGCACTAGGTGTGAGATCCTACCTCTCCCTGATTGTCACGGTTACTGTAGTGCTTCATGATGTCTGATTTGTTAATGTGTTCCTGTCAGTTGTCAGGTGTGATGTTAACTTGGTAGAAAGATGAATAAAGTTGTCTTTGGCTTAGCTAGATCTTGAACAATAGCATCTTTGAACAATAGCATCGTTAGAGAGTAATAGGCTATCAGTATGGTAGCTTCTAAAAGTATCTCTTACATTACTCCGGTTGTTGGCAGAAGGCGGCAGTGCCATGCCTTGTGCAGCTCTTAACTGAATAAAAAGAAAAAAGATGATATATGTGTTACAGTTTCTAAGTCTAATACTTGGAATGGTGTCATATTTCTTAGTTGCTGGTTATCATCTTCGATGTCTTGATGTTTGTCGCTGAAGTTCCCATAATTTTTAAAGAACACATACCAATGATTGGCAGGAAGCATTCCAGTAATGCATATATACAGTCTTATTGCAGAGCAAAAGCATGTTCCTATATGCCAGTCTGGAGATAACTAGTTAAATAACATGCATCTTCGTGATCATGGAAAGAGCTGGACATAACCATTCAACCTGATAACTAAGCTTATAATATAATCTTTGTTGGGATTGTAGTAATTTTTTTACCCTTCTTACTATTTGTACTGGTTTATAGTCAGCACTAGTATTGTGACTTGAGTCTTGGACCTTGATTATTTAAGCTGCATTGAGTTTTCTTGTGTAGGCTTGGTTGGGAAGTTTTGCCTTGCTACTGTGATGACGCTCTTTGTGATGGAGTTGTTAACTGGGGTCGGTCATTTCTTTTTCTGTACTGATGATTGCTTGTAGGCAACGGACCTGTTCAGTGTCGAAATAAATTGCAATAAAAAGAGTAAAAAAACTTTCAACATTTATGCATGAGATATCTTGTAGGATGATGCAACTATTTCAGCGTGGCATGCTTATGTATATTTTTTTTGAATTGAAGATGGCCTTATTCCTTCTACCAGATTTATGTTTACTCCCATCTCTCATACCTCTAACCAGAGGATGTCCACCTAAGCAAAGGTTTCCTGCTAATATGCTTGAAGCAAAGGTTTCCTGGGTTGACACAGACAAGCCTGGATATGAGCAAAATTCAGTACAACAAGGTTTCTATCTCTATCTGTTTCTCCAAATATTCTAGTCATTACCAAATTACATGTCAATAACTGATGCCGCTCCTGCTGGTGAGCATTTTTCAGGATGTGGGCAAATTAATCCTGGAGAGCTATTCGAGGGTGTTAGAAAGTTTTGCTTCAAACATTGTCACCCGCATCGACGATCTATTGAACATCGATGAGCTGAACAGACACGCTGAACATTTCACAGCAATAGGTGATGCAAACTGCAAGATTGCTTGCAGCAAGACTGCTCTTCCATCCTTCCCAGTGCCGGCCTCTGGCACAACATTCATGACGGCATATGCCACACCTAGCTTCTCGCCGGTGCAATTGGCAAGCCCATCAAAGAAAGAAAGGACGTAGTAGGGGTGCTGGCACACAGAAAGGCTTGACGGATCATGTCGGCACATAAATCAAGGGGATGATGATAATCAGCAGCGGTATGATGATTGTGAACCGACAAAAGTAGTCAAACCTTCGATCACAGGCCATTTACGTGCAACTGTTCAGAGACTCCAAAGAGAGTTGTATAGTCGTTAAGCCCTTAAACGGAGAGCTCAGCGCATGCAGCATAAAGACGACGCAAATAATAAATCACATTACCAATTACATTAAATCATCATAATAATTAGACATTCCAACAGAATGGGTCCTCCAAACATAATACTTTGTACAACATGTAACATACATGTACCAGCGATACAGAATGTCTCAGTGTCTCACATCCATACAGAATGACACAATCGTCCATAAAACATACAGAATGACACCAATTAGTAGTAGGCAGCTTCTGCTATAAAAATAGATCAAATCATCCATGCAGAAAATTTCAGCTATAGTTCCACCACACAGATGGGTTGCAACGAGCTCAACTGTACAGTGGGTGCATCTTCTAACCTACAAATAACTAAATAAGAAAACTGCACGTAAGCCATCATTGGTGTTTAATTAGTGTCCAGCAACAGATCAGCTTGTGAAACGAACAGAAGTTATGCAACTAGAAAAATATAAAAAGTGAAAGATTTTTCCACTCAAAAATAATAAGTGACAATCTTATATTAATATTGTAAGATGTTATTATATTTTCATAAACAAGAAAAAATAAATCTTATTACCTTATTCTAGACATATCCATGCACCTCTAAGTTAAAACCAGTGGAAAAATTATGCACAAACTCCAAGATTGCAGTTAAATGATGTCAATGTGGCTCTGAGTTGCAGCAGTGTCCAAAGCTGTGGCATTTACAAAATTTGTTGTCATAGCTAACACAGGAAAGGCCTGCAATAATAGCTCTTTCAAGACATCTGCAAAACCAAAATTGAACTAATATGAGTCTGTTTTTCTGAAAGAACAAAGAAGAGAATATTATACATGCTTTGCAAAGAAATATCACATTCATGGACATGAAGTGTACAATGCACACAAAGCTGGTCAGGGAATACAAAAAAATAGGAGCAATTCAATCAGGGCAGTTTGCATCAGCCTGGACTAAGCTTTTGACTTACAGTAAGTAACCTGAGCACAAATGCTTGTCTTTTCAGCATGTGACACAAGGAGGCACCCAAAAATAGAACCATAAAACAAACAAGGTATGAGTAAGCAACAAATTATCAACAATGGAGCTTCATTCATGTAAAAAATAACACTACAGGAACATACTGCCTCCTAATTATGTGTTTGTCTTCTCAAAATGCACCGATAGGAAGTCATTTGCTTGTCACCACTATTTATAAAGTCCTAGAGAAACAAGGTCACATGGACAAACTATTTTTCGATAAATCTAGAGATTACCTGATCCTCCAGATCAGATTCTTCAGTAATGCCAATGCCTCCATTTGTATTGCCCTTGCCATTATGAAGGAACAACCTTCAACATAACTCTTCTTGATGAGTCCGTTTCTATGGTTAAATTCTTCTTCAGCAGCTTGGTCTCTTCAATTTATTGAACTCTTCTTATGAGTCATTTGTATGGTTAAATTCTTTTTCTTAATACAATGATGCACAAATCTTGTGCGTATTCGAGATAAAATGATGAATGCGACCTCAAATCATAATATGCCATGGAAATATTTCTGATAAACAGTAGTGATCAGGAGAAAACTGCTGGATGATTGACAGCAATAATTTCATAGTTTCTGGATCAGTAAGAAAAGGTCATCATCCTTAGCTTCCCTAACCATTCAATGTACAATACAATAAGCATGTAGGTGTACTACATGTAGATGCACCCACCTTATCTCCAACTCCAGTTAAAATTGAACCACTCTTCATAGGGCACAAGGTAGCCCTAAAATAAAAAGTAAGAAACTGAAAGAAAATAAATATGAATATTGAGCCACTTCTCAAATGATGTACAATAGGTAAAAAATATAGTATGATTTGTCATAGTAGAGAATATTTATGATGTTTGATGACCCAATGAATGGGAACCCCTGTCATTGTACACCATATATATGAGGTATAACATGAGTGCTTACCATATTGGGTGCCCAATCCACTGAAAAGCTTCAGCAGGTCCTCTAGAGAAAGATGATGCATGCTCATCCATGGCAAGCATCTCAAAGTAACTTTTTACTGAAATATTAGAGCTTGAACCTTTTGCTGGTGGATTCCTTTTGTAATACAGATCCCTCATGAGATGAGTTGTTTCAATTATCCTATTCCTATAAAACTGAGGAGAAAAACATATTGCAAATGTTAATCAACACAGATACATAGCCTCAGAGTTTTGAGAACACTCATCCAACAACTGAAACAGGAGAAATGCATGAAACAAAAAAGGTCAAACAGAAAACATGGTCTAATACTCTATCGCAAGAATTTATGGTACAAAAATTGGTACCAAGAACCTGCAATAAAATTGACTTAAAAGCGTTGTAGACTATGCACATACATCCTTATTAATACATAACAAAAATTGACTTAAAAGAGTTGTAGACTATGCACATACATCCTTATTAATACATAGCACAAGTTAGCCTCATCAAGGTATCATGGTTCAGATCAGGATCTAAAATAAATGGTGAGACCAAAATGCATCTCAGAGAGCTACAAGCCCATGGCTACGCCTACTCCATCTGTGATCCAGTGACTCAAAATCATGCACTTGCAGGTGCATGATCTACTTTGTAGCACAAGAGACCCAATCTAATGGTTCAGGTGTTCTCTTGCAGCAAATAGGGTGCATCATAATAGCACATAAAACACAGATAGAAAATATTCCAGCATGGTGAGTTGCAAATAATTCCACTAAAATAACAAATCTCCGTCCAGCTTCCTGGTGAAATTGTTACCTTTGTACCATAAAAATTAGTCTTTTTTCCCTCTCCAAAGAAGATAGAGCTGGTGTAGAACAGAAACCCCCGAATGAGTTCACCAACAACAGGCACAGATTTACAGCCAAAATCATGGATGAACTAACTACTAAGATTAGCCACGGAACGAAACAAGTTATCGTATAACGAAGGGACCGGCTGATTGTAGCAACCAGGAGGACAACTGTGAAAGGGAAAGCGGGAGGAGGAGGAGGAGCAGCTCACCATGAGCCGCACACGGCGGAGCAGCGGGCAAGGTCGAAGTGGTCGTCCAGGCGGGAGAAGATGGATCAGAGGATGTCGTCGTTCAGCGAGTGCGCCGTGGACCCGGAGCCGGTAGCCACGGGTCGTCGATTGGACCTCTCTGCCATAGCGGCCCCACCCGTCGGCTCCATCCCTCTCCTCCGCCCCTCCCCTCCGCTCTGGCCAGGCTTCCGAGCTGGCCGGGTGATCGCGCTCCCCACCGCTCCACTTAGCCCGCGTCCAAGCGACCCGCGTATGACCGAGCAAACCGTGCCACGCCTATCCGGTCTCTGCTCCACCGAGTCCACCCTCGTGCACTCGTCCCGCCCAAACCGAGTCACGACACCCACCATTGACAGGCCGCACGAGCTCCTCTGGACCGATAGGCGAAAACCATCTGGCCGTTGGTGAGGAGCGGCACATTGGGGGCGGGGCTGAAGCCGGGATGCACGTCCCCGCCGCGGTCGTAGCTCATCTGCGACCTAAGCATGGACTCGGCGACGTACAGTTGGTCGTCATCGTGCCCCGTGCTGCCGTCCTGCAGGCCGAACTCGCCCTCTTGGTCGTCGACGTCGTCCTCCTCCTCGTTGCCCGCCACACGCAAGCAGCCCTCGCGGCGCTCGTACTCGTAGCAGGAGCGGCAGTTGGTGGTGGGCACCGGCATGCCAAGCACGCCCTCTAGCTTCGCCACCAGGGACCGCCGCATCCATGGACGTGCGCACCTCGCCACCCGCACCTCCTAGGGCAGCGGGGATGGCAGCCGCCGCCATGATAGGGAGGGTAGTCGCCGCCGTAGCCTCCACATGCTCAGTTGGGGAGCTGAGGGCTAGCAAGAAGGGGTCGGACCCAGATCTCGATGGAGACGATGCAGGAGCAGCGCAGCGCGTCGAGGTCCTCCATGGACGGATCAACGGCGGTGGACGGCGGTGGCATAGAGACGGAGAACACAGAGGCGGCAGCGAATGAACCCTAAAAATGAAAATATTCATCTTTTTTTAAAGCAAATATTCATCTAACTACAGTACTTAAATCATACCTCCCAACTATACTACTCAAAGAGAACAATTATAGATTTACCATTTTACCCTTGATGAAAAAAATTAACTGCGAAAAAGAAATTACCACTCTTTTATTTGAAGTCCTAATCCTCAAGCGTTGGGAGGCGTTACGGCGCATATGGGTCCACCGACCATAGACACATCTAACGCCTCTCGACGCCTCCCTCATTGATGCCTCTCAACGTCTTTCCTCATATGGGCCCACCAATCATAGACACATCTAACACTTCCTGACATCTCCCCAACCATAATAAAAAAGTTCTAATTACATTCTTTTGCTTTTACATAAGAAAACATTTTTAGGGTCACCTTATTAGCCGTCCTCTGATGATGAGGACGACGGCGAATTATCACCTCATAGGGCACCATTGCTGCCCAGAGATCATCCGCCTCCATGTCCCCCCATAGGAGACTTCTCTTTTTTGCAAAAAGGGTGAAGGCTTGACTGAATCAAATGTCGTCGTGGGCGTGGTCTTCAGAGGTAATTGGGGCCGTTGATGACAGAATGCTGAATGTCAATGTGTTGTCAAGTTTTGTTTATGGACTAAGTGCTTTTAGGTAGCATAAACAAAATTTTAGCTAAAATTTATTTTTAATCTAACCCTTTTGATCATGCCACTTTATATGGCATGACAAGACAATTCTGCTGTGCCGCATGCATTAGCACGCAAAATTGGTGCATTGGTGTCACCTGCTGACATGATATCCTCCAAAATTTGTCTGTTTCCTTTAAACTAGCTAGCGTGTCCGTGCGTTGCTACGGGATAACTAATAATTTATACTAAAAACACATGGATCGCACGATAAGATAACAATATTGTTAAATTAAATACCAACGTTAAAGTGACATTTAATCCAAAAAGCAAAGTTTATGAATTTAACATAGTCACGGAGTGCGCGGCATCATAGGCTCACAAACTCTAGAGCTTCCAGAGATTGGGTTGAATCCAACCTAAAGCCTTGGAACCCTGCATCTTTTCCTAGACAGGCTTCACTTCGGATGCGCCGGTAGCAATATCAACGATCTCTAGTCGATGGACCAAGTCGTATGGATCCCTATACAATGGCTTAGACATTTAGATTTTGTTCTCCTTGTACTTGGATACACTTGTTCTAGCCCCAAAGGTGAAAAAGACTTAGAGGAATCTGTCTAACCGTACAACTTTGATGGCCAAGAAGTATTCCAATAAACAAGAAGCCAAAGAATTAGCGCAAATGATTGATAATCTGAAGAATTCTTCTTCCAGAGTTGAATCTGCTGAGAGCTAGGCGTGCTGAGCTTGAGAAAGAATTGGAAAGTATGAAGGCTGCCATCGATCGCCATGAGTCCAACTTGGTTCAGATTCCCAATGCTATAAAACAGAAGAAACAAGGGATGCTGACCAAGGTCAAAGAAGGCAAGGCCATCTGTAGCAGTCTTGAGAATATTCCTGAATCAGGCAAAGAAGACAAGCAACAAATCACAGAAGTCGATGCTGTCTGGCTAAAAGTATTGAAAGCAATCCAGGATGTTCTAAACTTGTAATCTGCATACCAACATATATTTTTTATGGAACCAATGATAACCATATTTTCTGTTGATCTATTGTATTTCTTGTTTCGGCTAAAGAGCCGATCTAAAAATAGTCGATTCCAAACCTCTGACCTTACTCCAATTAAGTCTGAAAATACGGCCTCCATTAAGAAAACTCCTCAATCTTTCGTCCTTAGTTATCAACGCCGCATTCTCTCCAGCATTAGTGGGGCGGCGCTTCGCCTTCTATTAATTGCGGTTGCCTTTTGCACGTCCTGAGATATCTACTACCTCACTTTGTGGCTATAAATACCAGCCAAGGACTCCGGCCTCAAATACATCCACATTTGCAACTGCTACTGTTCTCTGCACTTCTCCGCCTTCACAAATCCTATAGCGGTTTTCTTCCTCCTTTTCGTAGATCCAACCAAACCCTATGGCTGGCGAGGACAACCGGGGCAAGTGCACGACGGAGGAGGTTTCGGAGGAGAACCTACCAATGAGCTAGCGCCTCCGCCGTATGAGGTGAGATCGATATCTTTTGCTCATGGCAATGAACTTTTCTAACTTTTTTGTAGGTTCGTCTTCAATGACAGCCTTCGCCCACTTCCTCCTAGGGTCAGTGAGCCCTCCAATGCTACATTTGATGCCACCTCCGCATCGGATTCATCGTTGGACTCCTCTGACTCCTACAGCGGCGACGACGCTCGGCGCTTCCTCCAAGAGTGGAGGGCAGCCTAGGACCGTTATTCTGAGGCAACTCAGGAGAATGACCAGATTGAGATCCATCTTGGGGCTTCTCAAGCCACCCTCCTCGCCGCCAAGGAAGAGGCCAGCGCTGCTCGAGCGTGGCTGGCAGAATCTGATGCCATGGTGGCGGGTAAGATGAACTCCATGAAAACTCTTCTTCTAATTTCCATTGTCTTTATCTTGATAGCTCCTTTGTTTCTATGATCGCTAGCCTTGACGGTGTAGTTGGAGGCCCTCCGACTGGAGGTGAACATGGCTACGGCGATCGTCAATGCCTAGGGCCCCTCACCAACACCCGCCTCTAGGATGTCCTAGCCCGTGTCTAGGAGATCACCCTTCATGGCGTTCGTCGTGGCGCATCGATGGCCCTGGCCGTGGCGCAGGTCTAGACCAAGTATAAGCTCCATACCATGGAGACTAGTTTCCCGATGGGCGACAGCCCCAAGGAACATGAGGAACTAATCGTGGATTTCATTGATGTAGTGGAAGCCATCGTGGAAATTACATCAGCTTAGGACGTTGTAAACAGGGTGTTTGATTAGCTTGTAACTAGTACCAACTGATCAATGAATGGAGTCCTTGTTTTTCTGGCTTCTTGTCAAACCTTCTGGACACCATTGCCCTTCCTGCCAAACATACTCTTCCTCATTATCTTCTTCTTCATAATCAACCCAGTTTTGATCAACAACTCGCTTCCCAAACCGATCATGAACACTTCTATTTTTTAAGCTCTGATCCATATTATTATGATGATACTCATCTTGAGCATGGATAGACTGGCGGTTGTATTGAGATTGCCTAAACTCCCAATATTGCTCACTGCAGTCTAGGCAATTATTTCTAGTTGGCAATTTAAAACCTTTATTCCAATAATGTCTGAAGAAAGGACAATTCCAATGTGATTCAGCTTGCTTTCTTTCATACCTCTCTTTCTCCTATTGACGCTGGTATTCTTTCTCTTCTAACCCACGCTAATAATCCTTTTCCTTCTGCAGTTTCCATTTATTCAACAAAATTCGAGATGTGACACGAGGACTTATCGCCCCTTTCCTTGATGTCTCTCCCTGCTCATATCAGCTCTTCTGTTGATCACGATGCCTTTTAATCTCTCTATATTCATCAGTCAATATTTACATCTTTGGATCAATGGTTCCGGTTTCTTTAGCCCTAGTTGATGTTAGGACTCTAGTCTTTCCTTTGAGCAACTTAGCATCAACCATGTTCTGATCTCTTGGGAAAGGATTATCATCAACTTTTATCTTCCGAGGTGCATCAAATTTAAGCTTCCCATGCTAAATAGCCTTCTGTATATGTTGCCGAAAAATTATGTACTCGTTAGTAGAATGAGAAGTGGCATTATGAAACTTGCAGAACTTCTTATTCTTCAACTAATCAGGAGGTAACATAACATGATTGGCAGGCAACTTGATTTGTCCTCTCTCAAGCAAGAAATCAAAGAGCTTGTCTGATTTTGTGATGTCGAAATCATAGCTCTCCTCAACTCCTTTTCTCTAAGGATTTGGCACTATTACTATCTTCTTACCCCAATTCCATTTGGTAACAGCAATCTCTTCTTCTTCATCGTCCTCATCATCGTCATCAACTAAATATGGATTATAGGCTTCAGCAATTGCGACACTCTTCTGGAATCGGGTATCTCTGCGCATATTCTAGAATTGGCTAATGAGTGCTGCCACTCGTTGAGCCAACTGACCTAAATTGTCAAACTCTTGCCCAAGCAGCTTCTCCCTCCATGTTGGCAACATTCCTTTAACAGCTAAAGCTGCTAGCTGATCATCAGTTAGATTCAATGAGAAGCACAAATTTCTGGTCTCTCAGAACCTCTGAAGAAACTCAGCACCCGATTCATTAGTTCTCTGCCTTATGGTCGTCAAATCTATGATTTTCATTTCTCCTGTCCCAGTATAGAAATATGTATGAAACTTTTTCTCTAGGTTGGTCCAATTGGCAATGAAATTAACTGGCAATGATGAAAACCAAGTGAAGGCTGGTCCTGACAGGGACAAGGAGAAGAAACGAACTCGATGAGCCTCTTCAATGAATGCTTCGCCCAACTGTGCAAGATACCAACTGACATGTTCTATTGTACTTGTGCTATCTTGACCAGCGAACTTAGCAAATTCTAGGAGCCTATAATTTGTAGGAAGAGAGACCAAATCATACCACTCTAGATATAGATGTTTGTACGAAAAGGTCTGCCCTTTTGGTTTGAAACCGAATTGATTCTTCATCATCTCGGTCACTCTGAGCAACAACTCATCAACGTTTGAATCTAGATTTCTCTATAATTGTTGACCCATCTATGGATTGAAATTTTAGGTACCCTGATACCCTGGATTTGGAATCATATGAAGGGTATTGTAATCTATGCCATAATGATATCCTTATGGAATCTCTATCTGCTGGGTTCTTTGTTGATTTGCTGTTTGAAGTCTCTAGTTGTAAATGTTAGGATCTGCATCTCTATGAATTCTTTGAACTGATGGTGCTATTTTTTGAGCCGACAATGGTATTTAACCTGATGTGCCAAAATTAACCATTTAATTCTGAACTTGCCCCGTCGACTGTTGCACATACTGCATTGATGATCTAGGATTATTTTGCATTTGATTAGTAGTGGTACCTTGAACTTGCTTAGATGAGCTCTAAACTGCCTGGACATCATCATTACCAGTTAGTGCTACTTCTTGATGGCTAGTACTGGTTTGATTAGTCCCATGAGTCGATGGATGTGGAATGTTGTAATAAGCCAGTCCAACCTGATCAATTGGATATCCATGAAACACCTCTTTCATGGTATTGTGAAATGTGTTCAAGAAAGTTGTATTATGGTTCAACATGGCATCATGGATAGATTTGTTTACAGCATCTATGAAGAAGCGCCTATCATCAGCTTCATCTGTATCTGACTGCCCATGCATCAAAACTCTTGGTAGTGGATATTTCTGAATAACTTTATTGTCACATGTCTTGATGTAGGACAACAAACACTTGTTCTAAAATTCTTCTATAGCTTTACTGATGACATCTTTATCATCATCATGTAGGTCTTTATAAGGCACCATAAGAATGTCCCTATTGTTGTGAGTTGCCATAACGATTGTGGGGTCCCACTAGGTGTGCCAAAATATGTGTCGTCATGAAAACGTGGTAGCTACGCCGGGTGGACATGCAGCAAGCCAGAATGACCTGGAGATCTACCTGGCTTCAACGTAGGACTAGCCGATCTGTGAATTCCCAAGGGCATGCCAATCAATTTGACCTGCAATTGATAAGAAGAGAAAGTTTATCAGTAATTTAGGGTGGAACATGCCAGTTTTGCCTAGATAGTTCCAAGTGTACCGCTTCGGGAACAGCCAGACAGGAAAAATCGACTAAATAGCCGATACGAGAAGAAATCGACTATTGAGGACTGTAACGCTTTGCGGGTCATGATTGATTTTATAGTAGCGGATACAATGCACCTAGTTTTAATGATCCTTTCCCTTAAGCTATTAGCATGTATGCATCAAAGACACATCACTGGCTAGATTAGATTTAATCAATATGTGGTGTAAAACCAATGAATTCAGTAAAAAGGGATATACCACGCAAGCAATCGACTGTTTGATATAGACAGACCTACAAACTGTCTAGATCTAATTCATTACCACCAATAGTGAGGTTCGACCAGATTGATGCAGTTATGATGATGACAATAACCTAAAGCCAGAAAATCCATAAAACCATCTATACGTTAACAAGTTTATGAAAGCGTGCCATATCTGTGAAAGCACGAGCGAATCGGCTAAAACAACTGATTTAGGTATAAAAGGTGTTATAGCATATTAACAATCGACTGCTTAATATGGACAGACCTATAAAATCATCAAATCTAACCCATTCTCCTTAACACTGGGGTTCGACCGGATCGATGGCAGCCATAATAAAGACAATAGATCAAACCTTTAAAGTAAACGGATCTATTCACATTTAGCAGAATCATAAAGACACACTATAAATGTTAAAGTACTAGCAATCGGCTATTTAGCCAATGCGGGCATAGCAAACAGCCAAGGTCATGCCTAGTCGAAAGCAAATCTACCAACTAGCATACTCCAATTTAAAGTGCTATCAGTGGGGATCGACCAGATCGTTATAGCCATAATAGCGATCTATAAACCAAATTCAACTAGCTAGTAAACCTTCTCAAGATCAGACATGCCTTAGCCGCGTACTATGCGCGATCAAGATCGAAGTAGAACAGTCGATAAAGCATAATCCATCGTTTAAAGTAAGAACCATGGCAATGTGACAAAATAAACGATGGACTAAAAGGATGTGAGGCTCATCTAGATCGATCTAGATCGGGAAGGTTGATATTGCTGAAACTAATGATAACAAGGACATTAGCAAGATCGGTAACTTAATGAATCTACCCGGAGGACGCCACCCTCAGGTAGAGCCGATAACTTGATCTTAATCTAATTCAAGCAGTGGAGGTCGAACTTAACCGATGCAGCCGTATTTAAACTAGATAAGGATCGATAACTAACTTATACTAGAGTTGTAAGAGGTCGGTCGGACCGATGCAGCCTTACAAACAAGAGTATAAGCCATGACGGTACTTATAAACAAGCCAGAGGTCGACCGGATTGATGCAGCCCTAATCGTTGAAGAACTCACCAAGATCTATAGTACTCCTACTCCTAAGGGTTGGCGTGAAGCCGAAAAAAGAAATTGATATTGATTGATTGTGTATCTTTCTTACAATAGCCGAGGTCCAATATTTATACCCGGAACCTAAACATGAATCCTACTCAAGTATGGCTCATTACAATTTTTGTTATGAGAGAAAACATTCCTAACTTAAGATAACTTTGACCCTAATCTTTTCTTTTTTGTAGAGTCCGACATATGTTTCCCCGACGCCAACCGTAGCTCATTGATGTTATCTGCTGACGTCATTTAAAGAGAGTCGATCCTAGTGCTGCGTCTGAATCAGCTGATATCGATCCTTATACAATCGATTTCTTGATGACACAATCTTGGAAGCTTCGAGTTCCCACGTTCTTCTTCCCAAATTTTGGTGTAAACAGGACTATCGATGGAGTCCGATCTCGCTCTTACCAAGGCAAGGCTCAAGGAGGCTTTGGAGAAGGTGGAGCTCATCCATCAGGCCATGATAGTCAACCTGCCATGCATTGCAGAGGTAAGTTCTCTGCATTTTTGGTGTTGTCCTTGACTCCTTGGCCTTTCAATGGTTATCTTAGCATGTTTGCTTCTTGCCTCACAGGATTTAGAGACAATGTCGATCTGTAAGTCCTAATTTCTTCGGGAGGAGCATGGTCGGATGGATGAGGAAGCAATGGTGTCATGGTGGGCCGATGAGCTCAGGCACCAACTGGAGTCCACCCATCGTGAGTCCCAAGACCGGGCGGCCGAGGTAACGGGAGCACTTACGACGAAACTACGTGCGGTTGAGCGGGTGACTGCTACCAAGCGGGAGCTTGATGTAGCGAAGGTCCACTTGGCGGAGACTGAGGTGGTGCTTCAGAAGTCCATGGAGACTCTAGAGGCAGAGCGGAAGGCCTAGTCAAATGTTGAACAAGAAGTGGTTGCACTCCGAGGGTAGATGCTCAGGGTAGAGGAGTCGAACGCTCGACTGGTCGAGAAGGTGACCCGACAAGGCAAAGGGCTCTCCATTCTTGAAAGCACTCGCCTTGGTATGTATCCATTCTGCCCTTGGTTGATTCCTTGATTTCTCCTTTCCTTTGTGTCTGAATTTGTTGTCTTTTTCTAGAACTAGGTGGAAAGATCGGCTCTCTAGAGCAAGAGCAGGAAATAGTCAAAGCAGTGGTCAGTCGGGCGTGAAGGCGCTAGCCCATTCCCTTGAGGAGTGATGCACTCTCGAGGGAGAGCTCAACTAGATTCACAATGTCACTTAGGTGGTCATCTTCGAAGTGTTTAGGTCAGGACCGAGCACTAGTACGCCCGCCATCCAGCTGGCGGTGGTCCCGAATGAAGTTCGGGTGCTCATGTTAGACGGCATGTTCTATGGGACATTAGGGGTGTCGACCTCATTGTCGACCCATCACCTTGATCTAGACTTCATGGCCATCTATAGAGGGTACGCCGATGGGTGGAGTGTAGATGAAATCCATGCGCTGGGGGAGAGTTTGGTGCCATTTGCACAGATGGTTGCCGAGCAAGTCACCGTGTAGTGGGTGATGGAGGCTCGTTGTTCATCCATGGCTAAAGATGTGCACCGAGAAGATGTCATCCAGCCTGTGGAGGGAGTGGAGACTAGGTTGGAGGCGAGCGTCGTCCCACCCCTGACCGAGCCGAACGTCATCCTGATCGGAAGTGAGTTGCCTTCGACCTCATCGACTGTACCATCAGGCGATGCCACCAGGGGGGACATAGTAGAGTTTAGAGCAGAAATAGTCAGTACATGTAAAAGAAGAGTTTGTGGGGAAGCCCCCATGTGAATAGTTTTACATTCGTGAATATTTCAATTTTGTATTGTGATGAAATCACTTGTGAGGGGAAGCTTGTCCCATCCGCCCTTGTTTTTCCCCTAGCGTAGTTTTGTTTTCTGTCCTTTCTTTTTCACACCTGCCCGTTGAACCATAGGATGCAACCTTAAGAACCTGAGCATGGCCCACGAGGCTTAGCTGCTCGTAACTGTAGGTCGTGGTAGGGTGTGATTGGTCAGGAGTTCAAAAACACAAGTTACATAGGGTAATCAAAGGAACGGAATGCCCCTTCGTTTGGACTATGCCCTTTCGTTTGGGCAAAAAGTATTACTATTATGATAGTGAAAAGGAGGGTGGTGTCGCACCCCTGTGGAGCCCTCGAGCGACCCAGGCCAAGAGTGCTCATGCTAGGGTGCTGTAGGAGCAAACGTTGAATGGAAAGAAAAGGTAAGACCGAGCTTTAGGGGAAGAAATGACGTAGCTATTCGATGTTCCATGTGTTGGTGAGAACGTTGCCATTGTCATCCTTCAGCCGGTAGGCACCCGGTCAGATCACCTCGGTCACCATGTAGGGTCCTTCCCATGGTGGAGAGAGCTTATGTTTGTCCTTGGTGGACTGGGTCCTCCTGAGTACGAGATCACCGACCTCGAGGATCCTCTCCCTGGTTTTTCTTTCATTACCTACGGAGAGTTTGCTGGTAGCGAGCGAAGCAGATGATGGTCGTCTCACGAGCCTCCTCAAGTAGGTTGACCGTGTCCTGCTGAGCTTCCGTGGCTCAATCTTGGTCGAAGGCCTTCACTCTTAGGGCACCATGATCAAGGTCGGAGGGCAACACTACTTCAGCTCCGTAGGCCAGGAAGAAAGGTGTGAACCCTGTGGATCGGTTTGGGGTTATTCTCAGGCTCCAGAGGATCGCTGGGACCTCTACAACCCATCGCCCAACATACTTATTGAGTCGGTCGAAGATGTGGGGCTTGAGTCCTTGGAGGACCATGCCATTGACCTGCTCGACTTGATCGTTAGTACGCGGATGTCCGACCGAGGCCCAAACGATCCTGATGTCGTATTCATCACAGAAGTCTAGGAACTTCTTCCCGGTGAAGTTTGTTCCGTGGTCAGTGATGATACAGTTAGGAACACCAAAACGATAGATGATGTCAAGGAAGAACTTGACCGCATGTTCTAAGTGAATGTTGGTGGTGGGCTTCACCTCTATCCACTTGGTGAATTTGTCCACCTCTACGAGTAAGTGAGTGAAGCCGCCTGAGGCCTTTTTGAGGGGTCCAACCATGTTGAGGCCTCAGACCGTGAATGGCCCGGTGATGGGGATGGTCTAAAGCTCCTGTGCTGGCAGATGAGTTTGCCGAGCATAGAACTATCATCCTTCACACATGCGAACAACCTCCTCTACATCTCACAGCACGGTGGGCTAGTAAAAACCTTAGCGAAAGGCTTTCCTGACCAGTGACCTTAGGGCCGCATGATGTCTATAGATTCTAGCATGGACTTCGAGGAGAAGCTATTTCCCTTGGTCGGTCGGGATACACTTCATGAGTACTCTCGATGGGCGCTATTGGTAAAGTTCATCACCAATGGCGACGAACGTCTTGGTGCATCAAGTGATTCATCGCGCTTTAGTTCTTTCCGGTGGGAGAACCTCCTCGAGGAGGTAGGCAAGCAGTGGTGCTCTCTAGTCGACCGGATCGAGCGCTATTATGGCGATGTCGGTGGGCGATGTCACCATGAAGGCACTCGGGTCGAAGCCACCGAGCACTTGGTCGGGGTCAGAGCATGTTGGGAGGTCAGAGCCCTCGCGTGCCAAATTAGTGTTGGAGTGCATTTGCATTGGATTCTCTAAAACATGGGCAGACGACTCGTGAAGATCGTTGATGAAGACCCCATCTGGAGACAGCACCTGCCTAGTAGCCAATTTTGCAAGGAAATTAGCGGCATCATTGTCCTTTCGAGGGACATGATGCAGTTCGATCCCTCAAAATTTGTCCTTGAGCTTTCGCACCTCCTGGCAATATGCTGTCATGAGAGGGCTCTTGTAGGAGGACTCCTTCATGACTTGGCCGATGACCAACTCTGAGTCACCACGGACATACAGCCACGTGGCACCGAGCTCGACGGCGATGCGCAGTCCATTGATGAGGGCCTCATATTCCACGGCGTTGTTTGAGGCTAAAAAAAGGAGACGAATCACATAGCGGAGCCTGCTCCCATCCAGGGAGATCAGAACCACTCTAGCCCCCAAGCTAGGCGCCATGACCGACCCATCGAAGTACATTGTCTAGTACTCATGGGTGACGTCTGGGGTCAGGAGCTGGACTTCCGTCCATTCGACGATGAAGTTGGTGAGAGCCTGAGACTTAATAGAAGTGCGGGGGATATACCTAATGTCGTGGCCTATGAGCTCAAGAGCCCACTTGGAGATCCGACCCACAGCGTTGCGGTTGCGGACGATGTCTCCTAGCGGGTATGAGGTGACGACCATGACTTCGTGGTCGATGAAGTAGTGCAGGAGCTTCCGGGTCGCCATTAACATGGCGTATAGAAGCTTTTGAAGCTACGGGTATCGAGCCTTGGCATCGGTGAGTACCTCACCGATGAAGTACACTAGTCGTTGGACCTTCAGGGGGTGTCCTGGCTCCTCCCTTTTGATGACCAGGGCTGCGCTCACAACGTGGTTGTTTGCCATGATGTAGAGGAGGATGGGTTCTCCCTATTCAGGAGCGACAAGGATTAGGGCTGACGTCAATGATGCTTTGAGGCTTTCCAAAGCCTACTATGCATCCTCAGTCCAGATGAATGCGTCTGTCTTCTTGAGAAGTTTATAGAGAGGTATCCCCCGCTCGCCTAGTTAGGAGATGAACCGGCTTAGGGAGGTCAAACAGCCGGTGAGCCTCTGTACACCCTTGACATTGCGTATAGGGTCCATGTTGAAGATGACCATGATTTTTTTGGGGTTGGCTTTGATGCCACGTTCAGACATGGTGTATCCGAGCAGCTTTCCCTTCGAAACCCCGAAAACACATTTTTTGGGATTCAATTTGACGTTGAACCTTTGGAGGTTTGCGAATGTTGCGGCCAAGTTTGCGATCAGGTCGCTAGCTTGAGCCGTTTTCACCACTATGTCATCTACATAGACGGTGATTGTTGGTTTTAGCCACTCAACTTCGTTAGGCTGGTTGGGCGGGTCGATTTGGTCGGTGAAGCATCGCTGCATGCATCGTTGATAGGTGGCGCCAACGTTCTTCAAACCTAAAGGCATGGTTACGTAGCAGTATGAACCATACGGGGTGTTGAATAAAGTCGTGAGCTAGTCAGACTCTTTCATTGCGATCTAGTGATAGCTTGAGTAGTCATCTAGAAAGGAGAGTGTAACACCTCTAGTGTTTTGACCTAGCACTAAAACTTGACATGTCATCATATGCATTGCAAATCATTCATAAAGTAGGAAATTTTGAATGCATTCACTAAATAAGCTTTATTCCAAAATTGTTATTTTATGTGATGTAATGTGATTCAAAACTCTAAATAAAGATCATGACCACAAGGGTCAAATTTCATGTGATCATGTGAGACCATGTGTCAATTGACTCAAATAACCCTAATGGGCCATGTAACTGGTCAAAAATCATATTTAAGTAAAAAGGTAAACAAATCAGATTTGAATTCAAATTCAAACCATGAAAGTCCTTTTTGCCCCTTTTGTCTAATTCAAAATAGACTACATCGTCAAAATAGACTGCATGTCCATTACATTCATTACCAGTTCCGTCTTGGAAGTGGGAAGATATCTGTATGGACTTCATCGTAGGATTGCCTAGGACATCTGCAGGCTATAATTCAATATGGGTTATTGTTGTTCGCCAAACCAAGATAGCTCACTTCCTACCAGTCAGAGATAAATATCGAGCGGAACAGTATGCAAAGCTTTATCTTGATAGAATCTTTAGTCTGCATGGGGCACCCAAGACCATTGTCTCTGACAGAGGGTCATTGTTTGTATCCAAGTTTTGGAAAAGTCTACATGAGTCTTTGGGAACTAAACTTATCCGCAGTTCTGTATATCATCCGCAAACAGATGGACAGACTGAGAGGGTAAATCAAATTCTTGAAGATATGATGAGAGCATGTGTCCTTTCCTATAGTGCTAAATGGGATGAATGCCTTCCCTTAGCTGAATTCTCATATAACAATAGCTATCAAGAGAGCATTAAAATGGCACCATTCGAAGCATTGTATGGCCGTAGATGTCAGACACCTTTAAATTGGTCAGAAGCTAGAGAACGTTGGTTCTTTGGACCGGATGTGGTCAAGGAAGCTGAAGAGAAAGTTAAACTCACACAAGCTAATATGAAGGTAGCTCAATCCCGACAAAAAAGCTATGCTGATAAGAGGAGACGACCGCTAGAATTCAAAGTGGGAGATCATGTCTACCTCAAGGTGTCGCTGATGAAAGGAGTTCATCGTTTTGGGATTCGGGGAAAGTTGGCGCCCCGTTATGTTGGTCCTTTCAAATCCAACAACGATGTGGACCGGTCGCCTATCGCGTCAAGCTACCATATCACATGTTAGCTATGCATGATATCTTCCATGTATCCCAGTTAAAGAAGTGTCTTCAAGTACCTAACCAAGTGATTGACTTTGGTGATGTAGAACTAGAACCTGATTTAACTTATGCCGAGTACCCTATTAGAGTCTTAGATCAAAAAGATCGAGTCACTCAAAGACGTACAATCAAGTTCTACAAAGTACAATGGAATCAACACACTGAAGATAAAGCTACTTGGGAGTCCGAGGATTACTTAGAAGAAAACTTTCCTGACTTCTTCGCTTCTATCTAGTTGCAATATCTTATCTATATTGTAACTTGTCTCGTTTGTCAATAGAATGGAAACCCCCTCACTAGCCTTTCGAATAAAGTTATGATGTGTTAGCTTGACACATTTCCTTTTCCATTACTTAGCCTTAGGTTTTAAATCTCGAGACGAGATTTCTTTAAGGGGGAAGGGTTGTAACACCTCTGGTGTTTTGACCTAGCACTAAAACTTGACATGTCATCATATGCATTGCAAAGCATTCATAAAGTAGGAAACTTTGAATGCATTCACTAAATAAGCTTTATTCCATAATTGTTATTTTATGTGATGTAATGTGATTCAAAACTCTAAATAAAGATCATGACCACAAGGGTCAAATTTCATGTGATCATGTGAGACCATGTGTCAATTGACTCAAATAACCCTAATGGGCTATGTAACTGGTCAAAAATCATATTTAAGTAAAAAGGTAAACAAATCAGATTTGAATTCAAATTCAAACCATGAAAGTCCTTTTTGCCCCTTTTGTCTAATTCAAACTCCATTTGAAATTTGGGGTTGTGACAAAAAGCAAAGTTGAAGCTTATTTTATAAGGATCAACTTTGGTATTCAAAGTTTTAAAGTTTACATATAAAATTTGGAGTAATTTTGAAATGATTCAAATGCTCTAATGCACCCCAAATTCAAATTTCAAAATGGAGGTAGAATTTAAAAATGTTCATTAAAGCAAAGTTGTAGAGTTTTAAAAGTTGAGCAACTTTCATTTTTGGAGATTTTCAACTTCTTTAAAAAATTTGGGAGTAATTTATAAAATGAACTCAGTGGCAATTCTGTAATTTTGGGTGAACAGTACATGACCACCGCCCCACCACCGGCGTCCTTTCTCCGGCCTTCCAGGCGTGCCTGTGGCCGCCCTTGGCTTCGCGCTAGCATGGGGTGCACACTGCGTGTCATTCCCGCGCGCTCCTGGCCGCGCTATAAAGCCCCGACGCCATCGTCTGCTTTTCTTTTTCTTCTCTGTTTCCCGACGCCGACGCCTCAACTCCGGCGAGCTCCCCTCGCTTCCTCAGCCCAAACCAGCCTCGGCAAAGCAGTGTTCCAACTTTGTCTCCTCCTTGTGAACCCATCCCACCAACTGTGGTTGTCTGAGTCCACCGAGAACCGCTGCTAGCGACTCTTCTTCCTCGCGGCCGGCGACCTCGACCGAAACTCCGTTTCACCGCAGCCAGCATCATCCGGTGAGCTGTTGCCCTTGCTTGTTGTCTCTATAGCTTCATCTTGATGTTGTAGTGCTTAATCCACTCTTGCTTGGTCGTTTTGCCCACTGCAGTCACCAGAACGCCGTCGCCGATGAGGTCCGCTCCGCCGTGATCACTGTCACCGTCGAAACACGTCACCATAGCTTCTCTGGTCTCGCTCGTTGCTTCAACACATTCGGGGTGAGCCACTAATGCTTCCTGGACTCTTTGTTTCACCGTTACCGGCCTTGTTTCACCGGTGTAACGCTACCGTGCCACCACGTCTGCCATGGCCGGCGTCAGCCTTGTTCCGTGTTGTAATCAACTTCCGTAATGCCACAGATCGATGCGCCTAGTTCTTGTGAACGTTTTGGTACTTTGGCCGTCGCCGTTGGGCTCACCGTCGGTGAGTTAGCGTCGGTCAGCGCCGTCATCGCTGCGGTCAAAGCCGGAGGTTAGGGATGACATGCGGGGGCCGGCTGTCAGTGAGAGAGAGAGAATAGTGTGATTTTGTTATTTCTGAATTTTGAATAGTGTAGTGACTTTGGAAATTTATAAGAAAATAATTATAGCTTCAAAAATTCTAAAAATTTGTGTGTAGCTTCTGTACATGTTCTAGTATGGTTTAAAAATATGAAACTTGAAATTTGAATAAATTTTTAATGTTCAAAAATTTAGTTAATTAATTGATAAATGTGATTTCCATGATTTTTGTAGGCCACTGTATAACTCCAAAAATTATGAAATTTGTTTTGGTACACTAATTTATCATGAGGAAGATTACATAAAATTTTGAGGTCATTTGGAACAAGTTGATTTTTGGGCTTATCTCCAAATTAATTCAAAAATGGATGAAAGCAAACCCTAAGTGTTAGTTTAGGGTTTGATCTTGTTTTGGTCATGTTTTGTGACCAGTAGGGTTTCAAGATCAATTTGGTCAAGTCACTTGTGTGGTCCTTGATGGTATAATTGCAAGTTGGTTTTATTGGCTTGCAACTGTACCGTGAAGGACAGTTGTACTCAAGGTGTTATTATATTTCATGTACCAAGAAAGCATCATGTTTACATTATCATCATGTTGAAGCATATATTATTATTTCGTGTAGAAATCGAGAGTGAACCGATCCTAGTTGAGCAAGTTATGGAAGAATCCCCGGTTGTCACAGGATTCGATAATTGTGGTACTGATCCGGAACCCGAGATCGTCAACGAAGGCAAGCCCCAGTTTATGCATTAAACCATTACCTTGTTTACTTTGAAAAGCTTATCACCTATGTTACCTATTGCATTAAGTTGATTTATTCAAATGTTACCCACTTGATGCATTGCCTACCTTGTTAATTGTTTACCATCCTTGAAGATGATTTCATTTACAAAGGCGTAGAATGCTTAGTATGCTTTATGGTAGGCTTTCAAAGTAAAAGTTTCGCTACAATCAAAGATGGCATACTAGCCAAAGAAAGAAAGAAGATTGAATGAACTAGAGACTAGTCGGGTAACCTATCTTGAATGTTGGGTAATGTTGCTGACTATGTCGCTTAAAGGCCACTCATTGTGGATCTTCTGAACGAGACACTTTGTAGTACTGGTCACATACTCTGGTAAGCCTACTTTGGCTAATCCGATACTAAGATGAATGCCCACACACTGGGAGTGGAGAGATGGCGGGAGTAGCATGTACCCTCGTGGCTAGAATGTGGCCGGATTTGAGGTGTGCTGTGCTCTCGGGTGGCGTGGAGATGACCTAGTATAGGAGGATCCGATAGCGAGGTTGATATATGCAAGATTAAGTTCTACATATGTCATGTGATAAGGAATCCCCAGCTAGGACTTGAATCAATTTGAATTGCCGGTGCTCCATGGATATGGAGACTTGTTTCATTACAGAAGCAATGCAGGACTAGTGAATTACTAAAATTTGAGAAAAGGAATGGAATGAGAAGGATTGGAACATGGGATATGAACACTTAGTTTGAGATAATGAACCAAGAAGACTTAGGGGTAAAACTTGAAAATAGGATCAAGAATAGTAAGCTTTTGGCAAAGAACTTTTGAATCTTGCTACATCCTTACCTTGCCCCAACACCTGCATCACTAAAGTCTATCACTCCCCTTTTACGTCGGGTCAGTCTTGTTGACTACTTTTGTACTCAGGGTTTGTTAACCCTTGTTGTAGATGAGTCGCATGCGTAGGCTTGTTTTGGTCCCTGCTGCATGTCTGTGTTTGAAGTCGATGACAATGAGGAATGATGAATGGCCTTTGGACAAGGCACTAGTTTGTATGATAAATAATGTTAATGTAATATTATCCTGCTACTATGGTTGTATGACACTTATGGTTTTGTAAGTTTAAAACAACTAGTTTGTAAACTATGTTATCTTAAGACTTCCGCTATATTTCACTCTGATGTATATACTCGAATAAACTATTGTAATCTACAATGACTGTGATTGGGATCCTGTTCGAAAAAGATTTGTGGATGATTTGGGTTTCCCGAGGACACTCGATAGACCTGTTAAGTTGTTGGGAACTCGTGTACGCTATTAGAGGTCTGTTGAGACAACAATAGGTGCACGTGGGCCTGATTTCTTAGGAGGTTCTGCCACAGAGAGGACGTCGCATCCTGAGGTAGAGTCGACTATCTGTTCTATGCGTGGCAAAGGAAAGTGGTCATTTGGACATGTCTTATTAAGGCCAGTATAATCAACACACATTCAACATTTCCTAGTCTTCTTTTTAACAAGAATAGGATTAGCTAGCCAGTTAGAGTGGTATACCTCTTTAATGAATCGGGCTACCAAGAGTTTGGCGATCTCCTCACCTATGGCCCTATGCCTCTCATCGTCAAAGTGACACAAGCATTGCTTGGCAGGCTTTGAGCCCGAGACAAGGTGTAATGCGTGCTTGGCGACCTCCCTAGATATGCCTAGCATGTCAGAAGGTTTCCACACGAAGACATCGTGATTGGCACATAGGAAGTCGGTGAGCTCGCTCTCCTATTTAGCTAGGAGCTTGGTCCCGATCCGCACCATCTTGGTTGGGTCGGTGGGGTCGATCCCCACTACCTTGGTTTCCTCGATCGGGTGGAAGGCACTCGATGAGGTCGGCTCGTTACAGTCTGGGACTACTAGAGTCGATGAATTCCTGAGCTCTAGGAGCTCAGCGGAGTTGATGATGGCAGTGGGGAGCTCATAATGCTCATGATCGCACGTGTAGGCATGCAAAAAGGTGCTACCCACGGTGATGATGTCATTTGGTCCTGGCATCTTCAACTTGAGGTAGGTGTAGTTGGAGATCTCCATGAACTTGGCGTAGCATGGCTACCCCAAGATGGCAGGGTAGGACCCTAGAAAGTCCACCACCTTGAAGGTGAGGACCTTCGAGTGAAAGTTGGCTCAGTCGCCAAACATGATGGATAGGTTGATCTACCTGAGTGGGTATGCCTGTGTCCCCAGGATCCCACCATGGAAGGGAGAGGTCACTAGGCGGAGCTCCGACCAGGGGATGCGCATGGCGTCGAGGGTGTTGATGTAGAGAATGTTGAGGCCGCTGCCTCCGTCCATCAGCACCTTGGTGAGGTGCTTCTTACGAATGATGGGGTCAACAACAAGCGGGTAGTGACTTGGTTGGGCGATGTGGGAAGGATGGTCTCTCCGATCAAAAGTGATTGGGGAGTCCGACCAGCTAAGGAAAGAGGGCATGTCTGACTCAGCGGCGTATGCCTCTCTGTAGCGTACCTTGTGCTAGCGCTTGGAGTGGAGGGTGTCAAATCTTCCAAAGATCATGAGGCATTCCTCGGGGTCAGGGAAGCCATCATCATCCTTACCCACCGTGCCTCCTTTCTTGGCCGCCTCCTCCTTGCCTTTCCCTTCCTTCAGCTTGCTGGCATGCCACAGAAAGCGCTTGAGGAGCTCATAGTTCTTGTAGAGGTGCTTGAGGGGGTAGGCGTGGTTGGTGCATAGACTCTCCATAAGCTTGTCAATGTGGTCAGGCTGGCCCTACTGAGGTTGCTTGCCCACATGATCGGTCACGGTGACCAAGGCTAAGTTGGCCGGTCATCGTCGATCCTTCTTGTTCTTCTTACCCCTTTGTGTGGAGGGGCCTTCGCCTTGGTCCTCGCGCTTGGCCTTGCCCCTGTCCCGGATGCTTCCTGGCCATCGCTAAAGACCGCTCTGACTACCTCCTCACTAGAGGCGTGGTTCGTGGCGATGTCGAGCAGGTCGCAGGTGGTACGGGGCTTCACACAATCGAGCTTGTGGATCAAGGACTCACATGTTGTCCTAGAGAGGAATGCGCTGATGACGTCTGCGTCAACTACATCAGGAAGGGAGTTGCACCACTTTGAGAACCTATGGATGTAATCCCATAGGGACTCGCTGAGCTCCTGCTGGTAGCTCTTGAGGTCCTAGGAATTCCCAGGATGGACATATGTCCCCTAGAAATTCCCAATGAAGACCCTCTTGAGATCTGCCCGGTCGCGGATGCTGTCGGGCGGAAGGAATTCGAGCCATGCTCGAACATGCTCCCACACGTAGATGAGGAGATACTAGATGATGAAGTGGTCATCATCCACTCCTCCGGCTCAGCAGGAAAGCCGAAAGTCTTCGAGCCAAATATCGGGGTTTGTTTCCCTGGTGTGTCTAACGATGTTGGTGGGTGGTCAGAAGCGCTGTAGGAATAGCACTTTCTAGATGCGACAACCAAAGGCTCATGGTGTCAGTGTAGAGCGGGCATTGGGTTGAGCTATGGTGCAGTCGCGGCCTCCTATGTAACACCTTAGGTGTTAGGCTTGCATAATTTCACTTGCATTGCATTAGCATAAGCATCAAGCATTCATATATGAGCTTTTACATGTGAAACGTATAATTGAAACATGTGAAACATGCCTTGTTATTCTATGTTTCCATATGTGTATGCTTATGATCATGTGTGATTAAGTGCAAGTGGTTGATGTTGGTCACTAAAACACCTTAGCTACACTTAGGATGACTAATGGAACAATGTTCATGTAGATCACTTTATCTAATTAAGCTCCTGAGTGATGACATGCCTGTTGACCTAGGAAGTATTTATATGTAACCAATGTATAAATGTGTGTGGAACCTTAGGAATACCTTAAACATGTTTAGAATGTCATTAGGAACAACTGTGGTATTCCTGACTAGGGCTAGTTTGGTCTCTAAGTCATAGCTATAGTGTAAATCATCATTTTCAAGTTGTATGTTTGACTAGAGTTGAATATCACTTTAGAAACTTTGCATGGCTGTGCACCCTAAAACAAAGTTGTAGAACTCAAGTAGTATAACAACTTTTATTTTTGGGTCATAGGCTAGTTCAGCTCCTAACATACATGAATTTGGATCACAAAAATGAATGCAATGTGTTTCTCAAACATGGAAAATTTTCTAAGTCATATTGAGCTGACAGTTTTGTTGTGGCTGACTTTGGGATGATTTAACTCCATAATCATTGAGAATTAGGAGTTGAGTTCTAAAGCAATATTGTAGCGCATACATAGCTCTACAAATTTGGTTTTAACATTGTGCACTAATTTGTCGTGGATCGAGAACTTTAGCACCTTCATTTTGCTTTGACAGTCGCTCGATCGAGCTCTGATGGCTGTGTCGTCACACGCCATGGTGGTCGACCAGGCGCAGCACCTGGCTGCCACTGGCTGGTGTTGGGCCCCCACCATGTCTGTGTGGTGCACAATATCAGAAGAGGCCACGCTGCTCATTCCGCACTCACGCTCTCACTCTCTCCCTCTCCACTGCTCTCTCTCGCTCGCACAGCGGAGCACCGAGCGCCGCCGCATCACCGCACGGCTCCGCCATCACCTAGCACCTGCTCCACTACACCATTACTACCTCCATCTAGCTAGCAGCTGTGCCATCCTCTCCTCTACCTCCTCGACACATTAGCAGGGCCAGGCGAGCTACTGTGAGGGTGAAATCGCTGTTCTTGTCCTTATTGAAAAGCTCAGCTTCCATGGCCGCTTTCACGGTGAGCTCGCCGCCGCTCGGCTCGCTTGCCATTTCGTCCACCTTCTTCACATTATAGCTTGGTTAGGGTGTGTACTAGCTGGTAGCATGACCTCACTATGAATGGTTGCCTCGTCGGCGCGGAACACGACGTGTAGCGCCACTGCGCTCTCACCGTCGCACCGCCGCGCATGTGTGCCTCCACCCGAACCCTAAATAGTCTAGTTAGATTCGCTTGGTCACCACAGAGCTCATGCGCCTCTCGTTGGGCCTTGCCATGGCCTATAATGGCCAGCGTACTCAGCGCAGCACTGCTGTGCCGCCATGGTCGGCGACGAGGTAGCTCCGATGCGTCCGCGCTGCCACCACGGGTATCAATCGATGCGGGTGAGTGAGGAGAGCACGTAAGTGGGGTTGGTTTCGCCGGAGAGCTCGCCATTGGTGAACTCTGGCTAGTCAGCGCCGGCACTCTATTTTGTGCCTATGACACGCGGGCCCGGTTGACTCGTGGGTCCCATACGTCAGCGATTGGAAGTTAGGGTTTTGGTTTATTCTTTTCTATATCTTTTTACTAAACTTGGAAAATTATATCTAGAGCTAGGAGTCTCCAATTTTGGTGAACCAAATTTTATTGGATTCCTCAAGAAGTGTATTATTTTATAAAAATATGAGATGCACTATTTTTGGTACTTTTCTAGGTGAATAAAATATAGCTAGATAAGTGCTTTTTGAATGTTTACAATTTTGTAAAATGTGTAACTTGAGCTAGGAATGTGATAAAATTGTGATTCAAATTTTGCTGATCTTGTGTTGACATGCTCTAGCTAGGAAAAATAATAAACTTGTAGCAAACTTGATTGAAATAGGGTCTTTCTATTTATCTATTAATAAATGGTGTTTTTGAGAAAAATTATACGGATAAAAATAAGTAACATATTGCCATGCAAATTTTTGTACAGTATTATGGCACTAGTATGAAGCTAAGAAAAATATAGAATCTATTGTTTGACACTTTTTTATAGGGTTACCTATTTTTACTAAAATAAACATTGCTTGCTTGTCATTTTTGTAGAGGATGTTATACATGTCTAAATGGTATGAATTTTTTACAGTAGTCTATTGTGAGCACTTGGAAGCTACTGTAATTTTATGGCTTGTCATTTTTGTAGAGGATGCTATACATGTCTAAATGGTATGAAATTTTTATAGTAGTCTATTGTGAGTACTTGGAAGCTACTGTAATTTTATGAGAATTTATTGTGCACATTTATTATATGTTTGTTATTTCCCCTAATTATCTAATTAAATTAATAAAGGCATTTAAATGAATAAATTGTGCTTGACCATAATGTTTTCTATGGTGCTTGTGATACATATAAACTGTTGATGTTAATAGTAAGGCTTAGAAGCAATTGGTTGTATGCAACTAATTAATCATTGCTTTATATTTTAAATAAATGGTTGCATGTATAGTTTCGGTTGAGTTGACAATTTTATGTTGATAATGGCCTTTTATGTAAAACTTGTTAATAAAAAAGTTGTAGATAACTTATTGATCCATCTTGTGTTAAATTTTCATGGTCATAGGCCTTGAGGTTTAAGAGTTTTGGCTGTTAGAAGTTTGCTATCCGAAATGCTTGCTCTCTGGATAGATTTGATTAACTGAATTGTTTGACTTAGATAACTATTGAATCACATCAAGGGTATTAAAATAAAGTTGTATACAATTTCATAAGCTTTCCAGAATGTCCACAACCATATTATTTCAATGTATATAACTCTAGTTAGGGTCAAAACAAGTAGTTGATGTCTTGTAGTCCAGAAAATAATTTACAGAAATGTTTACTTAAGTAATAGAGAAGAGATATACACCTACTCAGTAGAATATGATGCACTTGTTATTACCTTAATACCATGCTATTGAAAATACTTATGAAGATGCATTCATCATGTTATATCATACTATATGTGTCATCATATATGCATTCACGATATCTTATTCCATGTTCATGCATATAGGATCAACCGAAGAGATAACGTTGTTGAAGTTCAACGAAGAAGAGGAAGAGGATCAATAGGAGACTCCTCAAGCCATAGCTCTAGGAGAAGAGGAGCAGACTCCCAAAGAGCTCCCTAAGTGCCCAAATCACTGACCCACCTCTTTCCTCAAAGGCAAGCCCCAGAGCATTCTAAGTCTCCCATGTTTTATAACATACTACTTGAGTCCTTTATGTTTGATGCATTAGGTTATAAGAGTTGATTGGAAACACTTGATGCATAGAACTACCTTGTCTAGATACATATACCTTTAACCCTATGTAGGTCCAGGATCGAATATATGCTTAGCCATGCTTAGACCGGTAGAAGTCGGGTGATTTCCTGTTACCTGCGAGATATAAGTGGATACCAAAGCACGGTTGGCTATATTTGCTATCATGGAAAAGAACCATGGAGTAATGTAAATGGAGGTCGAGCAAAGTCTATGTGTAGGTTGACTCATGTGATTCCATCTGTGCCGATTAAGGACCGTACCGTTGTTGGCCCTTCTGACAAGATTGAACGCATTTCTATCACTTAGCTGGCTAGATAACTCATTTCGATCGTGAAGTTGAGTAGCTCAACTCAAGCTGGGCCCCGCTCTATTAGAGTTCGCACTCTAGATGGTAGTAAAGATATGTGGGGAGCCAAACATGAGCCCAAGGGTAGACCGGGCCTAAACGTCCTGGTAGCTGGTTATCCCTGATTATACGGCGCTGGACGAACCCACGAAATGTGGACTTGAGTTGTACCAAAGGTGACCTAAGGTGATCGTTGATTCGGTCTACCTGGGTTTGTGTTAGGAATAAATTCCTAGCTGGTTGAAATCGATTTGAATTGCCGTCACCCGGATAGTGAGAAACTTGGCTAGCTCCAACATCATAGTAATTGTATTATGGAATATGATGGTTCGGATAAACATGGAATTACTACACCGGCTATGGTTACTATTGTATGTTATTAAATGATATACCACATGTTTGGCATAGGATAGTCGCTAATCTAGAGATGAATAGCTATAATTAACTTGATGACCAAAGTACAATTGTATAGCTGAGTTAATCGCTTTTCATGCAAAATGTTGTCAAGCTACCTCTACTTATAAAGCCTTGCATAATCCTTGGAGTTAATTTATTTCTAGTTTATGACGAGTAAGTCTAGCTGAGTACCTTCTCGTACTCAGGGTTTTATTCCCATTGTTGCAGATGGTTCAGTTTATCATGACTATTGCAAGCACTGCTTCTGTCCTGTTGAAAGGTCGTAATGGCTAGAATGGGGTGAATAGCCTAATAAAAATTTCTACAACAACACTTAACAAAATGGTTAGACAATTATGAGGCCAAGCAAGTGTTGCGCTAGCCTACTCAAAATGTAAGCCACCTACCACAACTCTAGTTGATATAGTTTCTATCCACACAATAGCTATGTCACTACACTAAGTTAGTGTGCTCTCAAAGGCTAACTAAAAAGTCACACTAACTAAACTAACAAGCTCTCATAACTAGCTACACTAAAGAGCTTGACAACTAGTTTGCGGTAATGTAAAGAGAGTGAGCAAGAAGGTTATACCGCCATGTTGAGAAAGGAGCCAATCAATCACAAGAATGAATAACAATGAAGACCAATCACCTCGGAATCAAATGATAGACACAATGATTTTTTATTGAGGTTCACTTGCTTGCCGGCAAGCTCCTCCTCGTTGTGGCGATAAACTCACTTGAAGGTTCACGCGCTAATTGGCTTCACACGCCAAACCCTCAATAGGGTGCCGCACAACCAACACAAGATGAGGATCACACAAGCTACGAGCAATCCACTAGAGTACCTTTTGACTCTCTACCGGGGAAAGGTCAAGAACCCCTCACAATCACCATGATCGGAGCCAGAGACACTCACCAACCTCTGCTCAACGATCCTTGCTGCTCCAAGCCATCTAGGTGGCAGCAACCACCAAGAGTAATAAGTGAATCCCACAGCGAAACACGAACACTAAGTGCCTCTAGATGCAAACACTCAAGCAATGCACTTGGATTCTTTCCCAATCTCATAAAGATGATGAATCAAAGATGGAGATGAGTGGGAGGGCTTTGGCTAAGCTCACATGGTTGCTATGTCAATGCAAATGACCAAGAGTGTGAGATTAAGCCAGCCATGGGGCTTAAATAGAAGCCCTCATGAAATAGAGCCGTTGTACCCCTTCACTGGGTTCAACGCGGGGTGACCGGATGCTCCGGTCATATTGACCGGACACTGGCCCTCAGCGTCCGGTCACGTGATACATGCCATGTGTCCCCTACTTCAAATATTGTTTGTTAGATTTCAACGGTCATCTATTGACCGGACGTAGCGCAAAAACTGACCAGAAGCTCAGCCTCCAGCGTCCGATCGTTTCCAGTAAGGTTCTAGAAACGAATTTCTTCGACCGGACGCGTCCGGTCATGCCAGTGTCTGGTCTCACATTGACTTTTCTTCTGCGCTACCCGATAACAGGACCAGATGCTGGACCTCAGCGTCCGGTCAGTTGATGACCAACGCTGGCGTCTACGCTGCCACACTTGACCGGACGCACCAGTCCCTCTGAGACCAGCGTCCAGTCACTCAGTGACCAGCAAGACTAACTCCTTTACACCTCTAACTTCTTCACTCTTGCTCAAATGTGTCAACCACCAAGTGTATCACCTTGTGCACATGTGTTAGCATATTTTCACAAACATTTTTAAGGGTGTTAGCACTCCACTAGATCCTAAATGCATATGCAATGAGTTAGAGAATCTAGTGGCACTTTGATAACCGCATTCCGATACGAGTTTCACCCCTCTTAATAGTACGGCTATCAAACATAAATGTGATCACACTCTCTAAGTGTCTTGATCACCAAAATAAAATAACTCCTACAATTTATACCTTTGCCTTGAGCCTTTTGTTTTTCTCCTACAATTTATACCTTTGCCTTGAGCCTTTTGTTTTTCTCTTTCTTCTTTTCAAGTCCAAGCACTTGATCATCACCATGGCATCACCATTGCCATGGCATGATCTTCATTTGCTTCACCACTTGGAATATGCTACCTATCTCATGATCACTTGATAAACTAGGTTAGCACTTAGGGTTTCATCAATTCACCAAAACCAAACTAGAGCTTTCAATCTCCCCCTTTTTGGTATTTGATGACAACCCTTACGCAAAGATATGAATTGAAATTCAATTGAATCCATGTTGCTTGCCCAAGCATTTTTACCATTTGTAAAAGAATATGGACAAGTTTCATGAACCCCAAATGGTAGCAATTGCTCCCCCTACATATGTGCTAAGAGTTTGGATTGTAGCTTGCACATATGCTTAGATAGAAAATATAGGAGACAATGTCTACCAAGTGATGCTAAGGTATAAAAGATGGACCTTTGAAGCGTGATACCAATCGGAGTGCACCAATATACCATCCTTAGCATCATGGTTAGCTTGATGCCACTTGGAAACAACACTTTGGAAATGAAAGTTATCTAGTGATTTCATTTCATCATTCAATCTTACAACTAGCATACATCACACAAGCATGGATATTTTAAATTTAGAACTTATGCCATGCAAGCAAACATATGAGATGCACATTCAAATGCACCATACAAGTTCATGAGCTTGCTCCCCCTACTTGTGTGCTTAAAATTTTAATTAATCCCTTTTCATTGTCATATCTCTCCCCCTTTGTTGTCTTTTCACCATCTTAGTACACTAATATATCTTTTGTCTTTCTCCCCATGTACTAATATCTTTGTTATTTCTCCCCCTATCACTTATATCTTTGTTTCTCTCCCCCTTTATCATCAATGGCCACAAAGACTTAAAATGTAGATAATACCATTTGTAGGGTCGAGATTATCAATGTCAGTCAATGGGGTGAGGATAATTTTCCCAAGTTTGGTTCAAACTAGATTATTTGCTAAAGATATTTAACTCGGTTTGATCCCAGAACAAGCTTCTTCACACCTCTAAATAAGGGTCATCTTGTACCATGTTGAGTTAAACACTTAGAGTTCATTTTCTAGATTAAACACTAGGTTGACAAGCCCATAAATATGTCATATGCTACCACTAAATCAAGTCAAGCATAGAAGCAATAGTGGTACCATACAATCATCAAATTCATTTGATTTTTATGAATGAGCCTAATAAAATGGAAAGATGTCTAGATGCACTAAACATGTCCTTAGCAAGGATGTATGCCATGCCAATCAACTTTTACCTTGGTTAGCTCGAAGGAGAGGCATGTCATATAAGTAGGGGTGCATCAACACATATTTGAGAAATCCAATATGTTCAACTCATTCCTTAGCTTGCAAAACATTTTCTCATCCAATGGCTTGGTGAATATATCGGTAAGTTAATCTTCGGTGCCCACACTCTCAATGCAAATCTCCCCTTTTTGTTGGTGATCTCTTATGAAATGGTGGCGGACATCAATATGCTTTGTTCTTGCATGTTGAACCAGATTGTTGGTTAACTTGATTGCACTCTCATTGTCACATAGCAATGGCACTTTCTTGAACTTGATTCCAAAGTCACTCAAAGTGGCCTTCATTCAAATTACTTGTGCACAACAACTATCGGCGGATATGTATTTGGCTTCGGCGGTTGATAATGCAACACTATTTTTCTTCTTTGATGACCATGAAACAAGTGATCTTACCAACAATTGACATGTGCCCGAGTGCTCTTTGTTTCAACCTTGCATCCCGCATAATCTGAGTCGGAGTAACCAACTAACTCAAACTTTGCTCCTTTGGGATACCACAAACCAACATTTGGTGTATGCTTTAAGTACCTCAATATTCTCTTTGTAGCCTTCAAATAACTTTCTCTAGGTGAGGCTTGAAATCTTACACACATGCATACACTAAACATGACATCCGGCCTTGATGCGGTCACATAGAGTAGGCTTCCAATCATAGACCGATACAATTTTTGATCTACCATATTTCCACTTGCATCACTATCTAAGTTGCCATTTGTTCCCATTGGTGTGCTAATGGCTTTACTCTCACTCATGCCAAACTTCTTGATCATGTCCTTGATATACTTGCCTTGACTCATAAATGTACCATTCTTCAATTGCTTAATTTGAAGACCAAGAAAGTAACTTAACTCTCCAATCATGGACATCTGAAACTCATTAACCATCATCTTTCCAAGCTCATCATAAAAGTCTTGATTGGTTGATCCAAATATGATGTCATCAACATAGATTTGCAACACAAATAAATCTTTTCCAATCTTCTTGATGAAAAGAGTGGTGTCAACCTTGCCCATTATGAACCCTTTAGAGAGTAGGAAGTCCCTCAATCTCTCATACCATGCTCTAGGTGCTTGCTTCAAGCCATACAATACCTTCTTCAACTTGTACACATGGTCGGGTTTCTTGTCATCTTCAAAACCGGGAGGTTGCTCAACGTATACTTCTTCATTGATGTAACCATTGAGAAATGCACTCTTAACATCCATTTGATAGAGCTTGATGTTGTGGGCACAAGCATAGGCTAGCAAGATTCTAATTGCTTCCAATCTAGCAACCGGGGCATATGTTTCTCCAAAGTCAAGACTTTCAACTTGTGTATAGCCTTGTGCTACCAATCTTGCTTTGTTCCTTACTACTATCCCATCTTGATCTTGCTTGTTTCTAAAGACCCATTTGGTTCCAATCATATTGTGTCCCTTTGGTCTCTTTACTAATTCTCATACTTGATTTCTTGTGAAATTAATCAATTCTTCATGCATAGCATTCACCCAATCAACACCCTTCAATGCTTCATCTATCTTCTTTGGTTCAATGGATGACACAAATGAGAAATGCTCATAAAATGATGCCAATCTTGATCTTGTTTGCACACCTCTAGAAATATCACCAATTATAGTGTCCAATGGATGATCCCTTGCAACATTGGTTGGTTGGAGGATTGGAACTTGATTGCTTGCACTTGCTTGATCATTGAGTTGAGATGATGTACTAGCCCCTTGATCTTGTTCATTTTCATGAGAGCCACTTGTACTAGCTTGATTTGTATCATCTTGCACATTTGAGTTAGAGAGCACTTGCACTTGATCATCTTCATCATCATTCACTTGCCTAGGTCTCAATTCACCAACATCCATGTTCTTCATGGCATTTGAAAGTCGAATGCCTCTAACATCTTCCAAGTTCTCATTCTCTACTTGTGAACCCTTGGTTTTATCAAATTCAATATCATGAACTTCCTCAAGAGTACCACTATCCAAATTCCAAACTCTATATGCTTTGCTTGTAGTTGAGTATCCAAGTAGGAATCCTTCATCACATTTCTTATCAAACTTGCCCAATCTAGTGTCTTTCTTCAAGATATAGCATTTGCAACCAAAGACCCAAAAATATGCAATGTTGGGCTTTCTACCATTCAAGAGCTCATATTGTGTCTTCTCTTTCAATGGATGACAATAGAGGCGGTTGCTACAATAGCAAGCCGTGTTGATAGCTTCAGCCCAAAAAGATTGACTCACATTGTACTCACTAAGCATAGACCTTGACATATCAATGAGTGTTCTATTCTTCCTCTCAACAAGGCCATTTGATTATGGAGTTTACTTGGCCGAGAATTGATGTCTAATTCTAAATTCATCACACAACTCATCAATTCTAGTGTTCTTGAACTCACTACCATTGTCACTTCTAACTCTCTTGATGGTTGTTTCAAACTCATTGTGAATGCCCTTGACAAATGATTTGAATGTTGCAAACACATTACTTTTGTCCACTAGAAAAAATACCCAAGTGTATCTAGTGTAATCATCCACTATCACAAAGCCATATTTATTTCCACCAATGCTAGTGTATTGTGTTGGCCCAAATAAGTCCATGTGCAGTAACTCAAATGCTTTACTAGTGCTCATCATGCTTTTCTTAGGATGGGTGTTTCCAACTTGTTTGCTGGCTTGACAAGAGCTACAAAGCTTATCCTTTTCAAACACAACATCATTCAAGCCTCTAACCAAGTCATGCTTAACCAATCTATTCAATTGTTTCATTCCAACATGACCAAGCCTTCTATGCCATAACCAACCCATGCTAGACTTAGTGAACAAACATGTAGATAATTTAGCTTCACTAGCATTTAAATCAACCAAGTATAGATTCTCATATCTAAATCCTTTGAAGATCAAGTTAGAGCCATCTACACTTATGATCTCAACATCATCTACCCCAAATATGCATTTGAATCCAAGATCACACAATTGAGCCATGTATAGCAAATTGAAATTCAAGCTCTCAACTAGCAACACATTGGATATACTCATGTCATTTGATATTGCAATCTTACCAAGCCTTTTGACCTTGCCATTGCCATTGTCACCAAATGTGATACTATCATGACCATCATTGCCATTGGTGTTGATTGAGTTGAACATTCTTGCATCACCGGTCATGTGTTGAGTGCACCCATTATCAAAAACCCAATGCCTTCCTCCGGCTTTATAATTAACCTATAAAAGAAGATCAATTCTTTTTAGGTACACAAACTTGCTTGGGTCCTTGAAGGTTAGTCACTAAGCTCTTTGGTACCCAAATGGCTTTCTTCTTTGAGCCCATCCTTGGTTTACCAATGAACTTAGCCTTCATACCATTTGTACCCTTAGTAAGCATATAGCATGAATCAAGCTTTATGAAGGATACATTAACATTTTTGCTCTTGTTGTTGCATTCATTCTCTTTATGACCCACTTGCTTGGAACTAGTGCAAAACTGACCATTGTTCTTCACAAAACTAGTCTTGTGAGGAGCAAAGGCTGCCTTGCCTTTCTTGGGGGTATAGCCCAATCCCTCTTTATAGAGAGAAGCTCTTTGGCTACCTAAGCACATAAGCAAGCGGTTCTCACCACCATACGCCTTAGCCAAGGTGTGAGTGAGCTTATTGACCTCCTTCTTGAGGTTCTCATTCTCAACCACTAGTGAGGCATCACACGTGAGACCATCACTACTAGATGAGATAGAAGTGGAAGTGCTACAAGAAGGATTAGTGGGAGGAACACTGATAGGCAGAGATAGTGATTCATCAATTATATCATAAATTAAACCTACATTGCAAGTTTCAACATGCTTCTTTTTATTTTGCTCATCAAGTAAAGAGGAATGAGCCTTTTCAAGCTTTTTGTGAGCTTTGCCAAGCTTCTCATTGGCTTCCTCTAGCCTCTCATAAGAAGCATTGAGCTCATCAAAGGCTTGCTTAAGAGCTTTTAGTTCCTTACGCAAGCTTTTGCATTCCCTTCTCTTGATGTCAAAGTGTTCTCTAGCATCTTCTAGCATGTCAAATAGTTCATCTTTAGTAGGTTCATCATCATCACTATCACTATCATTTTTATCTTCATGTTCTTCATCACTTTCATCATCACTAGTTTGTACCTTAGTGGCCTTAGCCATAAAGCATGATGAAGAGTCGAAGAGAGAAGGCTTCTCATTAATAGAAATGCTTGCAAGTGCCTTCTTCTTGGTGGTCTTGTCATCATCACTATCATCATCATCACTTGAAGAAGCATCACTATCCCAAGTGACCACATATGAACCACCCTTCTTCTTCTTGAAGGTCATCTTGTCCTTCTCTTTCTTTTCCTTCTTGTCCTTCTTCTTGTTCTTCTTCTTGTCATCATCATTGTCGCAATTGTATGGACATTGAGCAACAAGATGATCTTTGCTTCTACACTTGAAGCACCTTCTTGACTCTTCTTTGTTCTTGGATGAAGACTACTTTCTTCTAGCACGGTAGCCCTTCTTCACCATGAACTTGTCAAATCTTTTGACAAAGAGAGCCATCTTCTCATTATCATCATCCCATGAATCATCTTCTTCACTTGATGTTTCTTGCTTTGCCTTGCCTTTGGATGATGTGGCCTTGAATGCCACTCTCTTCTTCTTCTCATCCTTCTTCTCATCTTTCTTCTCCTTCTTTTCTTCCTTCTCATCATCATCTCTATATGTATCATCGGTCATTATATCTCCCAACACTTGGTTTGGTGTCATGGTGTCCAAACCACTCCTTACTAGAATAGTGACCAATGTGCCAAATCTTGAAGGCAAGCATCTCAAGAACTTATGGGAGAAATCTTTGTCCTTCACCTCTTCTTCAAGTGCTTTGAGATCATTGACAAGCACTTGAAGCCTATGGAACATCTCCGGCATACTCTCATCCTCCTTCATCTTGAAGCTTGCAAACTTCTCTTTGAGAAAGTATGCCTTTGAACCCTTCACAGCTTGAGTGCCTTCAAAAGATTCTTCCAACTTCTTCCAAGCCTCATGAGCCATCTCAATGTTCTTGATTTGCTCAAATGTTCTCTCATCAATTGCATCATGAATAGCACTTAGAGCAATGTCATTATTTTGGAGAAGCACTTCTTCGGCCACGGTGGGATTCTCCGGATCTTCAATCTCAATTTTGGTTTCTACCACCTTCCACACTCTTCTATTGATTGACTTGATATGTATGGTCATCTTTGATTTCCAATATGGATAATTTGTGCCATCAAATTGGGGTGGCTTCTTTGTGTTGTTGATTTGAGTCATTTTTACACCGAAGGTTGTTAAGCCTCAAATCACGGTGACCTTGGCTCAGATACCACTTGAAAGGTCCTAATGGCTAGAGGGGGGGTGAATAGCCTAATAAAAATTTCTACAACAACACTTAACAAAATGGTTAGACAATTATGAGGCGAAGCAAGTGTTGCGCTAGCCTACTCAAAATGCAAGCCACCTACCACAACTCTAGTTGATATAGTTTCTATCCACACAATAGCTATGTCACTACACTAAGTTAGTGTGCTCTCAAAGGCTAACTAAAGAGCCACACTAACCAAACTAACAAGCTCTCACAACTAGCTACACTAAAGAGCTTGACAACTAGTTTGCGGTAATGTAAAGAGAGTGAGCAAGAAGGTTATACTGCCATGTCGAGGAAGGAGCCAATCAATCACAAGAATGAATAACAATGAAGACCAATCACCTCGAAATCAAATGATGGACACAATGATTTTTTACCGAGGTTCACTTGCTTGCCGGCAAGCTACTCCTCGTTGTGGTGATTCACTAACTTGGAGGTTCACACGCCAAACCCTCAATAGGGTGCCACACAACCAACACAAGATGAGGATCACACAAGCCATGAGCAATCCACTAGAGTACCTTTTGGCTCTCCGCCGGGGAAAGGTCAAGAACCCCTCACAATCACCATGATCAGAGCCAAAGACACTCACCAACCTCCGCTCGATGATCCTCGCTGCTCCAAGCCGTCTATGTGGCAGCAACCACCAAGAGTAACAAGTGAATCCCGCAGCGAAACACGAACACTAAGTGCCTCTAGATGCAAACACTCAAGCAATGCACTTGGATTCTTTCCCAATCTCACAAAGATGATGAATCAATGATGGAGATGAGTAGGAGGGCTTTGGCTAACCTCACAAGGTTGCTATGTCAATGCAAATGGCCAAGAGTGTGAGCTTGAGCCAGCCATGGGGCTTAAATAGAAGCCCCCATGAAATAGAGTCATTGTACCCCTTCACTGGGTTCAACGTGGGGTGACCGGACGCTCCGGTCATATTGACCGGACACTGGCCCTCAGCGTCCAGTCACGTGATACACGCCATGTGTCCCCTGCTTCAAATATTGTTTGTTAGATTTCAACGGTCATCTATTGACCGAACGCAGCGCACAAACTGACCAGACGCTCAGCCTCCAGCGTCCGATCGTTTCCAATAAGGTTCTAGAAATGAATTTCTTTGACCGGACGCGTCCGGTCATGCCAACGTCTAGTCTCATAGTGAGTTTTCTTCTGCGCTGCCCGACAACAGGACCGGATGCTGGACCTCAGCGTCCGGTTAGTCGAAGACCCAGCGTCCGATCGATGACCGACGCTGGCGTCTACGCTGCTACACTTGACCAGACACGCCGGTCCCTCTGAGACCAGCGTCCGGTCACTCAGTGACCAGCAAGACTAACTCCTTTACACCTCTAACTTCTTCACCCTTGCTCAAATGTGCCAACCACCAAGTGTATCACCTTGTGCACATGAGTTAGCATATTTTCACAAACATTTTCAAGGGTGTTAGCACTCCACTAGATCCTAAATGCATATGCAATGAGTTAGAGCATCTAGTGGCACTTTGATAACCGCATTCCGATACGAGTTTCACCCCTCTTAATAGTACGACTATCAAACTTAAATGTGATCACACTCTCTAAGTGTCTTGATCACCAAAACAAAATAACTCCTACAATTTATACCTTTGCCTTGAGCCTTTTGTTTTTCTCTTTCTTCTTTTCAAGTCCAAGCACTTGATCATCACCATGGCATCACCATTGTCATGTCATGATCTTCATTTGCTTCACCACTTGGAATATGCTACCTATCTCATGATCACTTGATAAACTAGGTTAGCACTTAGGGTTTCATCAATTCACCAAAACCAAACTAGAGCTTTCACCCGCCGTGGATGAGGAGTGAGCCTTGGGAAGGCATCTTTAATAATCCTTCTTATATGCTTTTGTGGATTGTGATCATGAGTTAGCACTGTATCTAAACTATGATGGCAAAAGTTAGTTTCAAACTTTAATTTGCTTCCGCTACTATTTATCGAACTTGGTTTGTAATAACCTTATTTCGTACTCTGATGAATGAATTGTATCTACGAACTTTATGTAACACGTGACATGTATGTTGAATCATGTACGATCTTGGTTGTATGTGGATCGTTTATCGAGACCCATCGTGGTACTCGATGGACTACCGGGTTTATATGGGTTCAAGTATGATAGTGCAACCGCTTACGGACTGCCATTGTACTTATGCTCTTATAAATTGGTCGATTCTGCGACATCCTGCCCCACGCCCAGCAACTGTAGTGGTGAGTGGATGGAGCATTCGACTGGTGCGGCCCTATTCCCCCGGTAGGGCAAGAGGCAGTGAGTCGGTGTCGTGACGCAGAGCTCTCTGCCTGTTGAACGACGGTGGTTTCCATCAGCGCCCGTAGGTTCTAGTGGATTGCTTGTTCCTGGGGGTCGGTTGGCTCAGGGAGGCCGCGCAGAAGCATCGCCACAGCAGCGATGTTTTGGCCAGCTCGAGCAAACTAAGGGGGGTCATTCCCACCATCTAGGATGTTGCGCTAGACCTGATGGGCACGACTTCAGGCACCGCTTGCCGGGTTATGCACGTGTGGTGCTGCATGCTGCGCCGAGCGCGCCAACGTAGGTGGCGGCTGGCTCTGCCTTTTTGTCGTAACTCCTCGCCATGCTTCTGTGCACGCGTGAGGGCCTCTACGCAAGGGTCCAGAGGGGTGTGAGTCTGTAAAGACTCTGCTATCACCAGTGCCTATCCCAGAGCTTCCGCCAAAGTGCACTCCTAGGACAAAGGGTGGCTAGGTGCCATGACATCACCGATGCTAGAGCCATCGCTTTCGACCTCGTCATCCATAAGGTCATGAAAGGAGGCAGGAGCATAGCCCGCCATCCTCATGAATTTGGATATGAGAGGGGGCGGCGTCAGCATCCTTCGAAACCCCACGCGTACGCGTCCACGGGGGACGCGAAGCCGTAGGGGAACCGGTCGCATGGTGGTTGTGGTGAGGACAACGGGGTCCCTCCAGAGAGTCGGCGGAAGGTATTAAACAACGAGTAAAGAACAACATGTATGTTACTCACCGTGGAGTTTGAGCCCAGTATGGGCTCAAGGCGAAGCGCGAGTGTCTCGATGTTGGGGTCATCGAGTGGCCTAGGGCCGGTGGAGAGCGCTCCTCCTCTAGTGGATGCTGGGACGAGTGCCTCTTCGTGGAGGCACAATACGCTAAGCCGGTCGGCGACAAAGTCCAGACTCCCAAAGAGGAAAGTCTGGAGTGGCTGGAAGACAGGAGGAACCCACATCCCAACAGGTGGGAGTGCAGGAAACTCCAGTGAGCCGAAGCGAATTGTATCGCTCGAGCCTGCCATGCCGAAGATGGTGAAGAGGTGGGCCATTTGATGACCAAAAGCGTGAACGCACAGCGTCCTCCCCACAGACGGCGCCAACTGTTGGTGCGAAAAGTGACCAACAAGTAAATATTTATAGTTTTGTCGCGCGTTGTGATCGGATGTGGCCTAGCACTCAATGACATAGGATTTATACTGATTCAAGCAACGTGCCGTACATCCAGTTTTAGTCGGCCGATGACTTTATTCCTAAGCCCAGGTGCTCGAAGTTTGCTGTGGGGTTACAAACGAGTAGGAATGAGAAGGGGGGTGCTAGAGGCCCGGTTAGACTCTAAACCGAATGGGCAAGAGTGATGGGTGCTCTAACGTGCGCTAAGTATTAGAGCGTATGCTCTGTGTAGCTATGGGGTTCTAGAACCGTTGAGCTGTTCGAGTGCTCAGGTTGCCTAGAGCTAGAGAGAACGTCCAGCCTCTTTTCTTTTGAGAACCGAGAGAACATCCCCTAGAGAGGAGAGAGCACATCCCCTTTTATAGTTTGAGGGGATGGCCTTACAAGTCAGAGAAAGAGAGAATGGATACATGTGCTACCTAGTCTTGTTGCCCACGCTGTTGGGTATGAGACGGTCGTCGGCGCCCATAATACTATTTATGTCAGACGCATGTGGTAGGCTCTACCGTGTTCGCCTAGTATGACAAACATCGGCGCCCACAATACTATTTGTACTCTGACACACCTAGAAGGTTGCATAGTGCCCGTCTTGCATGACCTGGTGGCACCGTCCTAAAGGTGCACAGGGCATGGCAGGGTACGGTCCTCGGTATTGCGGTTGACTTGAATGTCTTACCTTATCTGCTTTGCCTGATCCCTGGACCCTCACCGAGCGGGTGTCCCCGGTCGGTTGTCCCCAGTTGGCCCTGACCATGTTGGTCGGGGGAGAATCATGAGCAGAGGTCCGGCGTATCCCCGGTCGAAAAAGAAAGTCAGAGTCAGACTGTGTCCCAACCTTGGCTAGGCCTTCCGGTCGGGTACCGGATTCTTGCCCTGGCCTGTTATTATGTATCTGGCAGGCCCGGGAGGCCCGCGTTGTCGCAGCGCCGTCTACAGGGCTGCATTTTTTTGTAGGGAAGCAGGTCCATTGGGGACCCTGGGTTTATGAACCCAACAGCTGCCCTGATGGCGGTGCACTGCCATAAAAATCCAGAGAATGGGGTATTCGGGCAGATGGTCGGGTGGTCACCGCGACCTTGTCCGGTGCCCCAATGGCTAGTTTTTAGCCGTTGGAAAGTGACCATTGGGAGAGGCACCGCCATGCCCGGTGCCAGGCACCGCCGTGTCCAGTGCCCTTATAGAAAGTTGCTCCAAAGGGGTAATTGCTCTATTTGCTTATGGGCTTATAAATAAAGCTAGTAGTCGTCCTTGGCCACTCTCTTGGCACTTCTAACAGCTGCATACACCCTTTGAGAGCTGAGCACACCACTCCACAAACTTACACATTTGATTTCATCATCTTGAGTGAGATTGGAGAGCCTCTAGTGCATTGCTTAGTGTTCTAGCATCTTGTAGCACTAATTGCGCGATTTGGGCTAGTGGAGATCTTGTTACTCTTGGTGTTTGCCGACACCTAGACGGCCCAATGATTGGTGGATCATCAAGCGGAGAAATGTGATTGTCTCCGGCTCCGATCATTGTGATTATGAGGGGTTCTTGTGCCTTTCCCGGTGGAGCGCCAAAGGTTACTCTAGTGGATTGGGTGTGGCTTGTTTATCCTCATCTTGTGTTGGTTGTGTGGCATCCGGTTACAGGTTAGGCATGTGATGCCTATTAGCGCGTGAACCTCCAAGTGAGTGAATTGCCACAACGGAGACTAGTTTGTCGGCAAGCAAGTGAACCTCAGAGGAAAAATATTGTGTCATTATTGTTCCGTTTGGTATTCATTGGTATTCTTAATTGATCACTTGCCACGTCGGTATATCTCCTTCACTCTACCTTGCATTACTTTTCTAGTTTAGCTAAGCTCTTTAGTATAGTTAGTTTTGAGAGCTAGCTTTCTTGTTTGTGTAGTTTGGTTAGTGAGGCTCTTTAGTTAGTTTTTAAGAGCTCACTAACTCAGTAGTAGTGACCTAGGCTTTGTGTGCTTAGAGACTATAGCAATTAGAATTGTGGTAGGTGGCTTGTATTTTTAGTAGGCTAGTGTAAAACTTGTTTCGCCTCATATTTGTCTAACCACTTGGCTTAGTGTTGTTGTAGATTTTTAATAGGCTATTCACTCTCCTCTAGCCATTGGGACCTTTCACTTCCCCTTTCCTGATCCTCCCCTCATATCTCTGGATCTCTTCCTGCAGATACCACCACCATCCATGCTCAATATGATGGCAAATTGCCTCCTGCCTTGTCTTGCTCCTCCTCCAAACTAATAACAGATCAGCTACCTAGCTTCCTTTCTATCTTTTGCATCATCTGCGTAGCGGTGTAGGCAAGGATGGCAACGGGGCGGTTTCGGGTCGGATATCCGTGGGTTTCGGGTCTTGCGGGTTCGGGTTCGGGGATGATTTCTCACCCACGGTTTTTGGGTTCGGGCCCCGAAACCAATCGGGTTCGGTTTCGGGTTTGGTTTTCCACCCGTGGATATCTAATGGATATCCGAAATAAATCATTTGGAATTAAAACTCATGTTTTATAATATGCTAATAATAACTTATTTACTTATATTATTAAATTTATTTTAAGTTGACTCATGAAAATATTTATTATTTGTTGTCTCTTGTTTATACATGTGAATATGTGTATATATATCATGCATATGTTTATAGAAAGTCATTATTTCTCTTACTATGTTGCCATACAAAGCAGGTTTCGGGTATCCATTCGGGTTTCGGGTATCCGCGGGTTTGGTTTTGGGGACGGATTATCACCCGAATCGATGTTCGGTGCGGTTTTGGGTTTTGATTTCGGGTTTCGGGTTCGGGTGCATAGAGACTCCACCCGATCTGATTCCACCCCGTTGCCATCCCTAGGTGTAGGAGTGGTAGGATCTTGGTTGCTATGTTGCAAGGATCTAGCTAGAAAAGCAACTAGAACGTACATACATGGCAGCCTTACCTCCTCATGTCCCTAATTTTTTTTATGGGAAGAAAAAAAGACATGCCACAAAAGGCAAAAGTTCAAGATAGGAAAATAGATCATGTACACAGCTACTTCCTTCTGAATTTTGTTGCGCCCAGATGTCCAGAAATGGATCTTCGTTGCTGCCTCTTCCTGACAACAGCACCCACTTGCTATGCCTAAATGCCCAAGGCGAAGGACGAACCAGCTAGCTAATCATGCCAATCGAACCAGCTAGAACTCAAATCATGGTCGTGGCCTCGTGGGGATCCAACCAGCGAGCAGAGAGGGGGCAAGCGCAGATGTACCTTGCGAAGCATATCTGACGCACAACTACATGCTAAAACCTAAGAATCAGGATAAAATCACCATAAATCTCGTCACCATGTAGCTAATCCCCATGGCAAAAAAACACGAAGCGGAGCCACGGATCATTCGTTCTCATGCCAAAAATCACACAATCAAATTAAATAAAACATAAACCAAACATGGCGACGAACACAGAGCCCGCATCTATGCTGCACCAAAACCCCGGCGACGAAACCCAAATGAAAAAGACATCGAACCCACGCCATAGAAAACAAATAAACAAGGAATAAGCTCAAACCTCTCATCCAAACACATCACCAATGCAAGAACGAACCCTAACAACAATGATTTACTAGCAAACAAGGGAGCAGAAGCAACCAACTTGGCTAAATCCTAGAAATCGTCAGTCGCCGCCGACGAGAACGAGAGCACCGCGAGGTCACCGCCGACAGGGAACGAGAGCACCACGAGGAAGACGAGACGAAATGAAATGAGAAAGAAAAGAGAAACGAACACTATACATTGAAACGTGACTCCCAAAAACTCAAACAAATGGCTTGTTCGGCTTCTTTTTTCAGTCAGAACAGTGTTTTTCTCTCACAACAATTCAGCCGGAACAATGTTTTTCAGCCAGTTTCAGCCAAGTTTCAGACCAGCGAACGGGGCCAATAGTGCCGACATATGGATTCCACGTGACAGAGACACAAAGAAATAAGAGCACCAGAGACAGATCGAGCGACAGACGGAGCAAAATCGGATGACAGACGCAGCTACACATGCTAAATCCGACGAACAGAAAACCGGTTGCTGGAGTGAGCGAACACAACCGGGCACCGGATATCAATTCTGTACTTTTTTTTATCGGGAGAATGCTGTAGCGGATCACAAATACACCTCCCAAATACGTAGGACCCACATGTCATATTGCAATTTTTATTATTTTGTTTTCTTTTCTCTCTCAAGCACGGTCTCTTCTTCCCCGTCGCTGCCCGCCTCGTCAAAATCCCGCGGCCGCCCCTCCTCCTCGCGCTGCTCTCGGCCGGTCGCCGCCGCCGCTCTATCGCTCTACAACGGCGCGGGCAAGGAGCAAGCAGCCTCTTCGACAGCTTCTGAAATCAGAAGGAAACACAGGAACAACGGGTAATTCGAGGGACGAATCTGCCATCCCGTCTCACTGTTCTCCCCAATCTGAGAGCGTTCCCAGGACCTAGGGTTCGTGAGATCCAGCCCCAGGATGGATCCGAACCCTAGAGCTCCCCTCCTCCTCGCCGTCATCGTCCTCGCGCTCGGCGCATCCGTGGTAAAGGCCTGGCCCGAGCAAAGTTCGGATCTTTGGGTTCAAGGTTTTTTGAATTCAGCTTGTTCACTGGCAAGATTGATGAGGGTCTTCTGCGTGTATCGTGCAGGCGGCGGGCGCCGAGGACGACGCGTCGGGGATCTCTCTGGGCCGGCGCGCCGGGGTGAGAAATCCCGATTACTTCGCGTAGCAAGAACTCTGTCCGATTGAGGATGTCGTTTTGGTGTCAAATTTGTCAATTTTGATGTCTGATTGGCGCTGGTGGTGCCGTTTTTGCAGGGCTTCTTGCACGGCCTGAAGAAGAAGGACGCACTGGTGGAGGGGGATCATGGGGTGGCCCTTGATGAGGTTGGACCGGGGCTGTTCGATGCGCTCTTCGCCAGCCTCTCCATGATACTAGTCAGTGAGGTACTGATTAGTGGTGTGAGCTAGGGAGGATTTGAGTTTGGGAAATGGCGTCTGTGTAGCTGCTGTCCCACTGCATTGCCTTGGCTGTGAGATTTGGATGTGTGGCTGTGCCTTCGATGGTGGTGCCACAGCACGGGCTTAACAAGCTGTTCAAAATTTTCTTCTGTGGTGATGTAGATTGGAGATGAGACCTTTATCATTGCTGCGCTGATGGCGATGCGGCACCCCAAGTCAATTGTGTTGTCTGGTGCGCTATCTGCGCTTTACGTGATGACGGTGAGCTATTTAATTGCTCTTTACCTCTATTAATTCCTGTTGCTTATGTACTACACAATGCAAAATCAACTTGGGAGTATCTCATAAAGGGCGTACCCAGTGCAGAGAGCTGCCAACCCTCGCCTATGCAATGCGAGGAGACCGCGACTCGTTGGGAGTATCTCATACAAGTTAGAATTAAAAGGATGCATTTTCTAATGCCACTTATGTCGTAACTAGTTTGATCTACTTGTTTCTTTTATACCCTTGGTATATAACAATGTCTAGGTTCAGATATAAATCTATCTGATGCTCAGTATAGAGGTTTGCATTGTCCATATCTTAATGGCAATATTGGTATGTTCCATTTAACTTTGGTGCTTGTGCTAGTATTTAGTTTCATGTATGCCAACTCCTAGTTTTTATTAGTCTACGCTGTTGCCACAAAGTATTTTGATTCTCTATGCTGCTTACATATTTCGTTTCCCCCCCACAAGGTATTATCAACTGGACTTGGTAGAATAGTGCCCAACTTGATATCAAGGAAGCACACTAATAGTGCTGCTACAGGTACTTAAGTTCTTTTAGTGTTGAATGTTTTTCATATCGTCATGTTGGCAGTTATATTGTATATTACTGATGTAAGCATTATGCAAGTTTTGTGTTATCTGGGGTGAGAAAAAGAAGATTATACTTCCCCCAAATTATATGGAAAGAACGGTGATACTCTTGCATTAACATGCACAACTCAATTCATTCAAGATCCTGCCTGAAAAAAAAAATCCTTGATCCTTGAGTTGATCATTTCCCTTAATATTATTGTGATGATAAATAAATTCTTAGCACTCGAACTTAAGACAGGCTATTTGCATGGTTTTTAAGTCGTCGCCTAGTTATCGCCTAGGCGTCCAGGCACTCAAAAAACCTGGGCGTCCTCCACGACCAAAAATCAGAAAAATGAGAGAGCAGGGGAGGGGGAAGAGAGGAAGAACTGGAGGAGGACCAGGCAAGGCTAAGCAACCATCTCTGCTCCCATTCCCATCGGCTCTGGTTCTTGTGGGCATTGTAGCTTTCTTCACCAGCCACCTTCTGTGACATTGGAGATCTGAGAGGGGCTTTAGAAGGGGCAGCAGCAGGGGATCATGCACAGGGGGTCTAGAAGGGGGGGTGGCAACAGCAGTGGGGAAGGGGAGGGGAGATCTAGAAGGGGGCGTGACTACGTGAGGAAGGGGAGGGGAGATTTGGAAGGGGGCGGCACCAGCAGTGGACATGAGAGTGGGATCGGGAGGGAGAAGAGGCACCGGAAGAAGAGCAGTGGCTGTGCTAGATGCTTCACGATAGTTGGGGGAGGACCTCAAGTAGGTCACGCAACATGTCAGGAAGGCTTTATGGGCTGGCTGCTGGGCTGGGCCTTTTTTGTGCCTTGTCCTTTTTTTATTTTTTTCATTTTCCTTTTTATCCCCTCTCCGTGCTGCTGCTTTGAAGTTTCTTATAAATCATATGGCATCGCCTTGCCTCGCCTTATGATCGCCTAGGCATCGCCTAGTCGACTCAAATGAGTGGCTCGCCACGTCTCGCCTTACAGCCTTAAAAACCATGGCTATTGTTCCACTTGTGTGGAGATGTTGAATTGTTTTATTTGAACTGAAAATGTACTGAGACACGCTAATGATTGATGTTAAAAACAGTATTAAATATTTGAAACACCGATCATTAGTTTGACTCTAAACGCTTTGCAGCTTGAGTGATTTTCACACATCAGGGCATGGGCATGGGGTTTAGGATAGACTGGGACTCCTAGTAGCTGGAATTGCCATGTTTGCATTTGAAATAATTTGGCACACTGATATGTCCTTGCCATTGCTCATGAGTGACCTCTCAAATTTGTTTACCTGCCAGTTTTGTACTTGTTTTTTGGACTGCGGTTGCTGTATATTGCTTGGAAATCTGACCCGAAGGGATCCCAGAAGAAGGAAATGGAAGAAGTACGTGTCCTTTTTCCAATATAGCCGTTGCTTATGCATAGCGCAGCTCATTTGTTTTATTGTATACCATGTTCTTGTTCTGAACATGGGGGGCTTGGAAAATGTCCATTATTGTTTTGGTGTTTGGTTCTACTTGCTAGTCCACTACATCCTTGTTTACCTGCTGTTTTGGACACTTTGCCATCTACTAATATCAATATCATGTGGATACTCTTAAATAATTTTGTGTATGGTCTAAGTACTGGAAGGTTGAATGTCTGCATTCTAGAATGAGAAGCAAAAGAGAGACTGAGGGAGGCAGTTCAATGTACTAAAATAGAAACCATCATTGGTTATCTTGTGGAATCTTGAAGTACAAGTTCACTTATGTTTAAAAGAAAACATTATTGAGCCTACCATTAATCACTCAAAAGTAAGAGCATGATACCTGTACTCTGTAAAACTAGCAGCTGTATGAACTGAGGTGCAGGCTTACAAACTATAGGTTAAAGCTATTGATGAAAATAAGGTCATGTAAAAGGTCCATTAATTTGCAGAACTGGAAAACTATATGCTTATACCTTGCTTTTAAACTTCAATGTATGCTCACAAAAGTGCTACAGATCTTTTGATGTACTTTTAGTTATGAATTAATGACATATATGCATGTGTGAGCAGGTAGAAGAGAAGCTTGAGTCAGGTCAAGGAAAATCAACCATCCGTAGGTTCTTTGCAAGATTTTGTACACCAATCTTTTTGGAGGTTAGTTTGTTACCTTATGGAAGTTTGTCAGATGCTTTTGTTGCTTCTGTATAAGTCAGTCCACAAATGTATTCTGTACCTGTGATATGTGACTCATTATGAGACAACCTTGGGCTTAACATTTTAACTCTTTATCCTGGTTGCAGGCTTTCATATTAACCTTCTTAGCTGAATAGGGTGACCGAAGCCAAATAGCAACAATTGCGGTAGGATACTGCTCCACTTACTGAAATTCTTTGATGTATCTAACATTGTATTTTTCATCGAGGGCTGTGATACTATAGGAACTTGAACATTCATGAGCAAAAATCTGTATCTCACAAAGTTTCTTTACTTCTGTTATCACCATGCAGCTGGCAACACACAAGAATGCAATTGGAGTTGCAGTCGGAGCATCATTGGGGCACACAGTGTGCACATCTCTTGCTGTGGTAGGAGGGAGCATGTTGGCATCAAAGATTTCGCAGCGAACAGTAGCGACAATTGGAGGTGTTCTCTTCTTAGGGTTTTCTGTTTCATCCTACTTCTACCCTCCGTTGTGATGAAAAGGTACTAGCAGCTACTTCCACTTGGATGGTAGTCTTGAACTATTTCATGTCCTGCTGTATGAAACATAGTAACTTCCCGTAGGTTGCTGATCAAAACAAAGATGATGAAGTAGCCCAAATCATTCTAGCACGCCTCGAGTTGTGGGCTCCATGTAATGTACAGACACATTCCTGACAACAATGTCCTCTGCCATGCTGCCTTCAGTCCTTATGTAGAAGCTGTCTCATTGAGAGCATGGCCAATTTTTTATTGCTTGTATCCAAAGTATAACTTATGTATACGCTGCTCCAATCTCTTCACCAAGAAAAATAATTCCCTATCATTGTTTGCTTGTCTCTAATATTACATTTTCGTCTCTTAGCTTTGTTTCTAGATGGCTGAAAGGTGCTAAAATCATAGGCTTCATCTGGGTCCTCTTTGGTCAAAGATTCAGTTCTTGCTTCCAGGCTTCTTGAACAAAAGAGCTTATTGTCGAATTAAGCGATGTATGCCACTTCTGTAGTGGACAGCTTGACCAAACAAGGTGTAATCTTGCCTAGCAGAAATTATTAGCATCCCAGCCCAGGACGTTCTGTACGGGCGGCACAGAAGCAGATGTGATTGAATGCCATGTTTGTCCTGGTAGTTACATTCGCCCCATTTTGTCATGCGTATTGTGTACTGGTGGTCACCGTGGTCCTTTGCTATCGGCAGTGTCAGGGCATGAATGCACTTGCCATTATGTTGGATTCAAGTCATTGCAATCTTATGTTGATTTATCTTCTTCGTTCGTGAGTTGGTGCTTGATAACAGCAATTCTTTTGTCGCTGTCATATACTCCAGGTGCTTATCTGAAGATAAGATGGTTTAGTTTGCACTACGCGTTTAAGGTGTGTTGACAAGGTCATATCTAAGCACCGGTTTATGTATAGAGTTTAACTTTTATGTGTTTTAATGATCTAGCAGTCTTCTCTTTCGCAAGTACTCACGCCTAAGCACTATGCATTGTACATGGCGTAACACCAGTACAAAACTCTTTGCGTTGTGTGACTGGCAAATCTTCACTGTACGAACCGCCCAAGATAGACGTGTCCATTGCATTTTAACTTTGGGACAATGCCGGTATACTCGCCCTCTTCCATTACAAATAAATAATAATATTTTTTTTCTATGGACAGCGCTACCCACCGCATTGTATGCGGATAGAGTCCCGCATGCACGCCTGTTCTTCCTCACCACCTTCTTCCTCGTCCTGCCAGCCTCGTTCTTCCTCGCTCTATCCGGCTTTGGCCGTGCTACCCCCACCGCCTCCTGATCAAGCGACGCGCACCCTCGCCCCCGCCTCCACCACCTCACACCGCCCTGGTGCCTACCAGCCCGCCGCCGGCGGTAGGGGCGGCCGCGGAGCTCCGGTGAGACACTGAGACCTACCGCCGGTGGCGACCTCCTTCCCCTCCCCCTCCCCCCTGCCTCCTCCCGCATGCGGCCATGGTGAACTCCAGCGAGCTTTGCCGAAGTCCGGCCATGGCGCCCGCGCCCCGACCTGGCCTAGCCACTGATGCCGCTGCCGTCGCCAGCTCCCCAAAACCGCCCGCCGGCCACCCCCACTGCCTGGCCCCCCAGCCGGCCCCTTCTATACCCGCCGGAGTTGGAGAAGAAGGGGGCGGCGCGGCTCACCAGAACCCTAGGCACCGCCGGAGTTGGAGAAGGCGCGGGCCGGCGCGTGGCGTGGCGAGTGCGCAAGCGCGGTCGATGCGGCTCGGACGCGTTGGGGAAGAAGGCCCATCGAACGACCACATCCCCGGCCCCGCATCCGACGGCGGAGTGTGCACGCCGAGACTTCTGAGCGTGCGCGCTCGGAAGTTAGCATTCCCGTTTTTCTATAGGAGAGGGATCTTCCAGCCATAGAGAACTGACCTTTTTCTATACCAGAGCCAGCCTAAAATTTGGGCTTGGCCATTAAACCATGCTAGTCCCTCTTTTTCTTTTAAAATTGTACTAAAATGTAGGAAAAGCATTACGAAGTACTTGACCCGTTTTAAATTCTAAATCGTTTCGACTCTGTATAAATTTTTGTTACACATCTAGATACTGGATACATAATAAAAGCTATATATATCTAGAAAAACCAAAATGACTTATAATTTAGAATGGTGGGAGAACAATGTAATCATCAAATTTTCTTACTGTATACAATCAATTTGTACAAAATCAATGTCGTATTAAAAGATTGTGAAATATGAATATTTTGATATAATTATCATACACTAAATATGCTATATGATTTGATAGTAAAAATCTATAGAGTTTGACTATCTCTAATCATAATGCGATGTGTACGAAGGAACAGAGGGAGTATGGTATTCTCCTAATTTTGCCGAGGACAAATTTTGGCTTCGGGACACCAATAAATAAAACCCTATAATTTGCCATTAGGTAGCAAGACCACTTCAAATTTTGCCTGTAATAATAACTGAAAAATATATGACTATAGTGGCGGATGAGTGTGCCAAGGGATGGGGGTTCATCTGCCCTTTTTTCTCCTCTTATTCATCGCCCACCTCTTTCCCTTCTTTCTGTCTTCTTTTGGTTTTCTCCTTAATCTCCTTCATCCATGGTAAAGGGATTATAGAAAAAGCTCTCCTTTTCTCCTTCATCCATGGCCTGGCCTACACTACACAGGACTGCTGGAGCCCCGGCTGACCCGGAGGTGGATTTGGCCCTCCGTATAAGCTGTTGTTACTCAATGTCCCTCGAAGACATTGCAAAATTCATCATAGAACATCGCTTGAACAGCAGACACAAAATTCAGACGACTGAAGTATAGGAAAAGTGAAAAACAAAACAAAATAAAAAAGAATAAAATAAAAAGAAGGAGGTCCCCGTCGCTACATACACGCTGATACATACTACAGGTCATCAGCTACACAGTTGAGAAAATTAAAGCTTGAGCTTAGCTTAACTGCCAAGACAATCAAGTCATAATTGTAACTATTTCCTTGGAAACAAAATTGTAATATCCTTTTTGGCTAGTGTACGTGCCACCTGAAATCTTGTTATAGGAAACCACATGGGTTGACCTAACTGTTGAAGGAAGAACGAGTGTGTTATAATGAAGGTCAGTGGCCTATATCGGGGCGCAAAAACATCAATGGCAAGCGCGAATTCCGATGCTATGATTCACCTTGGAAAAGCGGATCTGCCAATTTTCTTGCACATACATATATACTGCATACTAATTTGGGCTCTTTTAATATTGTATTGGCTCATCTGACAAAATTCATGCAACAGAGAGACAAGGCCAAAGTGCCAACACAGATTTGGGTATACTACTTGATAGGAGCAGCGAGGGAACGAAATATATTCACAGCTGAACACTACATAACACAACATTGACCCGTATAACCACCATACTACTTGATAGGTGTTGTTAACCCGGCGGCCGCCGTACTGGACACCGAGCAGAGAGACTTGCAAGGACGGCAAGATCTGCACCCGTGAAAACCAACTCAAGGCCGCAGCTACCTCCATTCATCCATCCATCCGTATAACCACCATAACCACCTCCATTGTTTGACTACCTTCCCTTGCACTCCACACCTCTCCTTTTCTCTTCTCTCACTACATAACACTGCGACTCTGAGCGACCAAACTCAGGCACTACTCACAATCACAACACTAGCTAGCTTGCTCGCTCCTGCCTCGCCCTCAGCAAGCATGACACCGATCAGCGAGCAGCAACCCAACGAGGAGCCTGAAACACAATCTTCACCAAGCCGTAATTCTCCAGTTCCAAGTAAGTACATATGCCCTTATCTTGCGCATGTATATAAGGAATCCTTCCTATGAACAAACTTTTGGATATGAAGATTTGTAGCATCGGCTAATTGACAAGTGGGTTCCACATAAAGAGTAAATTTGTATGTAAATTAGCAATAGTCACCAAAGATTTTCTATCTTTGTATTGGTTGTTGTTGTTGTTGTTGTTGTTGTTGTTATTATTATTATTATTATTATTATTATTATTATATATATATATATGTATATATATATATATGTACATATATATTAGTTTCACCCCTTTATTTCTTGATTGACAGATGAGGTACCGGTAATCAGGGATGCGGAGAATGCCAACCAGGAGCAACAACAACAGGCTGCAAGGCGGGAGCGGGACTTCCTCGCGGGGATTAGGAAGCTCTTCAAGAGCTTCAAGAACCTCTCCCATATCTTCGAGATATACAAGGACGAGGATGAGAAGGAGGACGATGATGACACAAGTATTGAGATCGGGCTTCCAACGGATGTGCAGCACGTGGTGCACATAGGCCTGGACGGATCCACCAACTTGTCAAACCTAAGGGGCCTAGAGGGGGCCAGGGAGCTGTTCTCCCTCTCCAACCTCACCACCCTCGAGCAGTTTGAGCTCGCCATGGCCTCGCTGGCTGCTAGTGGCAAAGAGCGAAATGGGTTTTTAGATAGAGTTCCCCCTAACTAATTATATTATTAGGATGCACATAGTGTTTGTGAATTAAGATGATGGTTCTTTTCACGAGGGTTTTCGTGTATTTTTCTTTTTTTTCTTCAAAAAATGTTTGGATCCGTGTCTTGTTAGTTTTTTTTTTTGAAATGGAGCTGGAGAATATTTCTTTTCCTTTTCCTAGCTCGTTCGTTGTGCCCCTACTCATTGTATTCTTGAACAACTGATATGAGCGAGTGCCCTAGAAATTTTGGACATGTTTCACAGAATTTTGGAAATAGAACAAGCGCTAATAAAGATACAACATATTGAAAACATAACTGCTGTGTGGAAGAATCCCGATTTTATATAGTTTACATAATAGTTTATTGGAGAGCACAAAAATGATTATTCATGTTCACTAGGTGTCTGATACGGGTCTACTGGAGAGCACATAATTTAACGAGCCTAAGTTAAAATTCCAATTCTACTGATTTGCCTTTCGCAGTGGAAAATATTAATGTATTTTAGATATTTATTATAGAGACTAATATTTGTGTCATCTTACTACTACTATTTATTCAGACCAAAATATTAATATATGTGAAGTTTTGACCCTAATTTAAGCCCCATTTGTTTTGGTTGTAATTGTTTGACATGTTCAAACAGCTAGGTTTATACAATATTAAATTATAACAATATATATAATATCATGATTTAGTGATCCAACGTCCTATCTTCCCTATCTTGAAGAGCCCTTCTAAATTTAATCCCTTGTTCATTGTTGTATATGGCTATCCTAAACATTTATGTATTCACCATCAGATTGTTCGCCATGATAGTTCTCTAGATATCTACCTCTTTTTATTTTAAACATGCCATGTAAGTAATCTGAGCCACGATTTTTCATTGACCTTGTCTTTCTTCCAGAGCACCAATCTCCCCCTATTGATACATGACCCAAATAGACTCAACCTATGTTGGATTTAATTGGATGGATTAGTTTGGAGTTGGACACGTCCATTATGATGAAACCAATACACATCGGATTGGTTTGGATACCAGAACCTAGATATCCATAAATCCATTGGGGCCACAGGTGTAGGTTCAAGACGATCAGCTAATCGGCTCCGCGTTCGTGTCGCTCGCCCTTGCGAGGATATGATAGCTGGGAACTCGAGTTCTCGTCTACCGATCACCTCCTGTCACTCGCGCGCAAGGACATACGCCTTTCACTCACCATGGCCGTGCATCCCGTCGTTCCTGACCAGAGGCCTGGTGGTAGAGGATTGTGATGCTCGGAAGAAGTCATGGTGTCCTCTAACGATAGAACCACCAAGGATGCCTAGACAACAAGCATGGTCAGTGTAGTCGTCTCGTCTTCCGCCAAGGTGGCGGAGAAATTGTCGTCGTGGCATGAGCCCGTGTCCTGCCACTCGCCAAACACGATGACGTCCGGCGGAAGGAAGACCAAGGGAGGCGTGTTCAAGCTGCCCCTCAGCACATGGATTGATGGACATCGACATAGAAGCAGAGTAGAGCGTGATGCAGCAACATATCATAGACATGTAAGTGAAGATTGAAGAGGACACACCAATTCAGCGACTCTCTAGCTAAGATGTAGCTGAGGCCGCAACACCAGCATTATCACATTCAGAAGGAAGAGAAGCCCGTCATGTTGCCGCACGGTCTGACCAACTAACGTTGAAATTATTTGGATGAATGGATTGGATTTGGGTCAACACGATGTTGGATTGGATAGGTGGCTTCATTGAGTTGGATATCTTTTGGGTTGGTTTGATTGGATATGGATGATGTGGAAGTGGTGGGAGGGGTGTTCGATGCTTTTGCAGTCAGCGTGGGAGGGACACATGGCAATATGGTCCTACGTGGAGAGGTGCTAGTATATGGTAGGAAAGTAGCCGTGACTAGAAAAAAATTACACACGAAGTAGATAAGGGGGGATGACCATTATATTACCCATATATGAGGGTAGAGGAAGTGATTTAAGATGCCATCAAATATAAGATTTGATTAAAGAGAGCTTTGGATGTTGTTTTGTTACTCTATAAACCTTAAAAACTATAGGAGGTTGGATCAGGGAACTCTTGAAGGTCCCTCGATTGTGAAAATCAAACAAACAAAAGTGGACACTGTATTGCATGGAAATTACCTACCATGTCACTGGTTATGATCTCTCTCACCCTGTTTTGTATTGCACATGTAGAACTTTGAATAGTATGTATAGTTAGGAGGAGGAGTCGTGATAGGGATGGCAATAGTGCAGATTCGAGTTGGGTGCGTAAAGAAAATGGCATCTAGCAAGGGCCAATAGTTGATTTTAGTGGTTGATTAACAAAATAACCATTTGGACTAATAATGTTTCTTACTATACAAGAGTTCAAATGGATGTAAAGTTGGCTTGGACAAAAGGCAACGTGAAGATCATAGTGATCAACACCCGAAGCAAGACATTAGATGCTACCAAAGACCTACAAGTCATGCAAGAAGTCCAAGTTACCAAGTGGAAGAAGATGTCTGAGTGCAAAGACGTTAAGAAATAGAGTTAATTGCATGCTCATGCATCAGACATGCCTAGTGTTAAATGCCGGAGAACAGGTGTTAGGTTGTTCTGCACATGTTCTTAGGAACCACCGGAAATCACTGGTGGCTACGGCTAGGGAGCACCAGAGAAATGTGTGCATCAGTGAAGTGTCTGCCGAGAGGAGAAGGCATGTGACTAAAGGGAGTGAGCATTGGAGAAATGGATGGCTCACTCGAGAGTCTAGGGAGAGAAAATAGGATCATTGGAAAAGAAAGCGACAACTAGTTTGGAGAGGACGAAATATAAGTGGGAGAAGGATGCCGGTCCAAATGGTTATGGAAGAGTTGGGCTAGTTTGAACTAACCCAACAAGGCATTTTTTTTGAAAAAAAAAGTTTCCTTCTTTTTTTCCACGGTGTTACACTTTGCTTGTTTTCTTGGAGCGTGAGAGATGATGTTTGCTCGTTGCCACTTTGATGGCTTCATGGGCAATATGTTGTGGTGGTGGTTGTCATCTTGTTACTTCTATCGTGAGAGTGATTACGGCCTTTCTAAAAAGAATCTATATTCGGCCATATTCCCTCGGTCCCTCCACTCCCACGACTGCTGGTAATGCGTTCTCTGCCACGTGTTATCGTGCTCAGAAGTTTTTTTTTTTTTCCAGAAATGCTATACAACATACATGTGTTTTAAGGGAAAAAACACATGGATTTTTTCTCTCTTTTTTCACCGGTGATCACCGACTCCGGCAAGCTCGCCCCTCAGGTTCCGCCACGCCATCCTGTCGGAGCTACAGGCGCAATGATTCCCGGCCTGGCCTCAGTTCCGATGTGTACGCGGCACAGTGCAGTGACGGATCCGGCTCGGCCTAGCTTCAGTTCCGATGTGTACGTGGCACAGTGCAGTGACGGATTCGGCTCCAGGTACCTCCTCCTCTGCGATTTGTGATTTGTCTTTCCATAGAAAAAAATTGTTTCTTGTGATCTGTGGATCTGTGATCTTGTGATTGTTTGGAGGTAGAAGGCTGAAGGTAGAAAGAGGATGGAGGCTGTTGGATCTTAATTCTATGGTGAAAAAAATTCATACGTTAAAACTGCATAAAATACATAGTTATTGGGTAGACAGACTTTTTTTTTTGAGTAACTGCTCACAAGTATCCCATAGTGAAGAAGCAATTTCTGCTAGGCTTAGCGGCCCGGCCCATCTTAGCTGCTACGCTGAGCCGGCCCAACTCCGCTAATCCGCATGCTGCTCGTGTCGCGCGTGTCGGCGACGGCGTGTGCTCATGGCTTCCAATGGCGCCCCGCCACCTCAGCCTCGCCACGTACTTCCCTCGCTTGCCCACGGCCGTCTCGGCGTCTCCGACCCGCCACGCTCTATTGCACCAACTGACATCCTGGGCACCCGGGCCCAGTATCCAGTCTGTGTCGACCCGACCTTCTTTTCATTCCCGTCTCGGGTCCGTTCCGTCTCCGCCACCGGGACCCCGACGCGCGAGGGAACACAGCCACTCGCCGACGAGCCCCCGGCGCGCGCGCGCGAGCGAGAGGGGAGGAGGACCTTTCGTTCGTGAAAAGGACCGGAGGGCGGAGGGAAAGTGAAGGAGGGGGATCGGAGATGAACGTGTTCCGGCTGGCGGGGGACATGACCCACCTGCTCAGCGTGGTGGTGCTGCTCCTCAAGATCCACACCATCAAGTCGTGCGCAGGTACGCCCTTCTCTTCCCCTCTCCGCCCCACTGGGATCAGGGCTAGGAACCGAAACGAATTGCGCTGCCATTTTCTCCGGATTTTAGCGATCGAGTCTTCTGGGACCGCACCGGAGATCTCGATCTCGAGGGGAGCAGGTGGCTGCGGTGGTGTACGCAATGCGGCGTTCGCACTGCGTGCCTCCCGCTGATCCCGTCTTTCCCCCATTGTGAACGGCAAGGAATTTGTTGTGTAGGTAGGAAACGAGGAAACGTGATAAGGGGAAGACCTTGCGGCTGCTCTTCTCAAATTTGTGGAGGCTCATCGGTTAGGCTGCAGGTTACTGGTCCTCAATCCTCATATGCAATCTGCAGCTAACTGTGTTCACCGCTCGGCTATCTATGTTAGGATCTTCGGCTGTGTGCCATAGTTTTTTGTGCCCTTCAATGCCCGTCACGTATAGCTTGACTTAGAGAATTGTCTGCAAACAAGCAGAGGAAGACTACCTTTTTTGACCATTTCATTGCCAACTAGTACTGCGGCTATGCATATAGCGCTATGAGGCTGAAAATATGTGCGGATTTTGACACCATGAAACTCATCCATTTTTTGGCCCTCAATGCTCATAGTTATAGGGTGTACTATAATGCCGATGCTCGAGGGAGCAGAGAGTTAACCTTATTAGGAAGAATGCTGCTGTATGCCCTGTATCATTTCTGACAGTGATTATGGAAGGCTCAATCACCCACCTGTTTGGGCACGCCTCTCTCAGTCAGCATAAACTTGATGTCGATCCATTGTGTGTATTCGGCTACTCTAGTAATTATTACCTAACATCATGTTAATGTTTAGCAAGCTTCTATTGCTATATGGTTCGATGGGTCTCTAAGATTCACATGACACTTTCTTGCAGGCATATCTCTGAAGACGCAGGAGCTTTATGCAGTTGTTTTTGCAGCCCGCTATCTGGACCTGTTTGTTCATTTTGTGTCTCTGTATAACACTGTCATGAAGCTGGTCTTCTTGGCAAGTTCTTTCTCGATAGTTTGGTACATGAAGCGGCATAAGATTGTGCGGAGGACCTATGACAAGGATCATGACACCTTTCGCCATTACGTTTTAGTGTTGCCTTGTCTTCTTCTGGCTCTCCTCATTAATGAGAAGTTTACTTTTAGAGAGGTCAGTGTTTTCATCTTCCTATCTTCCACATTTCTAGCTAATTGCTTATGCAAATCTAGTGGCTATTCAAGTCTGTCAGCCCAGTTACCATTCTAGAGTATGTACTGACATTTGATCTTTGGTTGTTGCCTAATTGGAGCCATTGTTTTTAGATGTGATGGAAATCTGCTTGCATCCAATCTTGTTGATTTTCTCCTTTTTTTTTAAGGAAACAGGAGGAGCAAGCCCCTCCTGATTAGTATATAATCTTGTTGGAATTTCACTTCTGAAATTGTGCAGTTCTGATCGTTTTTGTCATTTTCCGGAGCAGGTGATGTGGGCATTCTCCATTTATTTGGAAGCTGTCGCGATATTTCCACAACTTGTTTTGCTACAGCGGACAAGGAATATTGACAACCTGACTGGCCAATATGTCTTCTTCTTGGGGTAAGATCTATATATGGCGTTTACTGAAAATGCATAAAAACAGAAAATGTATTTGCCTAGAAACAATGCACAGGACTGTTCAACAAAAGTTTTGTATGAACAATATTTGATCGGCATTGCCTATATAGTGAAATAGGCAACAGGGATGAATTTTCTTATTCCGCCTTCTGATATTTGATATATCATGCTAGGATCAGTCATCTCCTTTTGGGCCTTAATTTGTCTTCTTTACTTTATACGCTATTCCTAAAACAGATTCTCTTGGTTATGATGCAGTGCCTACCGCGTGCTTTATATCCTTAACTGGATTTACCGATACTTCACTGAGCCCCATTTTGTCCACTGGATAAGTATGAATTCCTTGTGCCATCCATTTTTATTCCTCGAATGTGCAGGGGAGATGCGCATCATTTCATTAAATAAGATGTGACATCCATTTGCACTCCCCATTATGTTAGATGTAACCATTATTCATGCACCCATTTTCTTTTTGTTTTTCTCAACCCAGGTTGGGTGGCAGGAATAGTGCAAACTCTGTTGTATGCTGACTTCTTCTATTATTACATAATGAGGTAACTATAAGTTCCTTTGGCTAACCTAGATATCTTTTTTTTACGAATGTTCCTTTCATTGAAAATGTTCTCCAAACAATGGTGCAGCTGGAAGAACAATGTGAAGCTAGAGCTGCCAGCTTAAGGTTGCTGCTCCTGTCCAAGATAGAGTAGGGTAATACTCGGTAATACATCAGATAGGCAGACCCCATACACAGCATGAGCATCGCTAAAGCCCACTGGGTTATGAAATGCATTTTGGTTCCATGGCTTGTATCGCCATGTATCTTTCTGCTATGGTTGGAAGAAGAGGAAAGTTAGGCTCACCTTGTAACTTTTTACAATAAGCTGCGTAAGATCAGCACCAGAAGGTTGTGAATTGTGATCGCCTTTAGGGAATTTCGTGCTGATGTAGCCCTTTCAGCAAGTGATTCTCATACAATATAATCTCAGACTGGAATCAGTAATTGTTTGGAATCCTTGGTGGCCGGGCATCTGAAAACTAAAGCTCGAATATAAGGTGTGATAGATTGGTTACACTAGACTAAACCTCCATTATATTAGGACATATGTAGCACAATCTAAGCTAGTATAAATGCATATTTAAGTGTTTGGTATTGTCTTGCATATATATAAGAATATCAGATGCATTTGTTAAGATTGTGTTGGTTGCTACTTGCTAGTATAATCTATATTCCAACAGAGGAGAGACTAGGAGATTTCATTTTTGTAGTTCTCAATGGTTTATGTATACCTGCATTTTCCAATACCATAAAAAATCTTGCTTACTAGCTAATGCAAGAAAATATTCATTACAAATCGCATCTTCGTTAGAATCGTGAAAACCCCTAAGAAAAACATACCTAGGGGTTCTCAAAATATTTGAAATGAAGCATATCCATAGTGCCTTTACAGATGTACATTGTCACAAAAGTTAGACATGCAAACTCATTTTGTAAATTTCAAATAAAATTAATAAAATTCTGGTGCATATGAATTTGTCTTATAGTGTATATGCACCCAAAATTTATTATTTTCATATATTTTTTTAAATGCGTTGGAATCTCAATTTTATGACAATGTACTATATAGATGTACTGTGGATCTGCATTGTTTCAAGTTACTCAGAAACTCGTAATTATGTTTTTATAGGGTTTTCACGATTCCATCGAAGACGTAGTTTGTACTCAATATTTCCCTAGCTAATGCAACCTTATTGTGTTATGAGGAATGTGCAAGCCTCCATAAAGGTCTTGGCGGGCAACCAAACACGAGTAAATTGCATTGCGCAAGTTTAGATACGTTATAAGAGCAACTCCAAGAAATTAACTAAAAATATATTACAAATTTCTTGTTTTAGCTGATCTCTAAAATAACCCTTCCCCTAAAAAAACTCAACTAATCTAACAGTCTCTCTAAACATTTCCACTCTCCATATTCAAACCTGCCACATCACCTAGTTTTATTAGATCCATCACATCACTTAGGAGTTTCTTCGCTGTTGTGCACTTCGCGACCTGGGCACATCAAACTGGTTCCATGCTTCTTGGCCTCCTGTGACCAGCCGTCTAGGCTCCAATCAACCATGCCAACCTGCAACTAGCTGTCTGGCTGACAGGAAAGGCATCGGAGCCATCTGTTACCCGCCCCAACCATCGGAACCCTGACTTCCTTGACAAGATGGTGTTGACAACCTAGAAAAATCCAACGCCCCAGAGAAACACCGAAAAGAATACAAGAGATGTTCACAACCTAGAAAAATCAAAGAACCAAGATGGAACCAAGCCCGGACACAAGTTGGCGAAGGAATGAAGCGAAGAAGAGAGGTGTAGGGGCGTCGGACCCTGCCTAGGGCAGGCGTCGGACCTTTGGACGTGAGTCTGACGGTGCGAAGCCACAGCCACCCAAGGCATCGAAGGGGCGTCGGACCGTGGCAGCAGGAAGCGCCGGACTGGATGCAACACTGTTCATGCGCAAGGAAAGGAACAAAGCGGAGTCGGACCCTGCTTGAACGCCAGCGTCGGACCGCAACAGGCCAAGTCCCACGGTTCCAGGAGGGAAACAGAGACCGCCCGAGAGCGTTGTTGGGCATCGGACTCAGTCCGTGGCTGGGCCTCCACGCCGAATTTTTTTACTATTCGGACATTTTTTGGAAAGTTTCTCATAAATAGACCCCTGACGGAAAGAATTTCGGAAATGGACCCTTGGCTTGGCGTCAGAGTGACTAGCGCCGAGGTCCTGGGCACGGGGAAATGGCCTGCCAGGGGGCTCGGCGCCAGAGTGAATGGCGCCGAGCCACCAGCATTTAACCCAACCCACCCTTCTTCCCCGAGCGTTCTTCCTCTTCTTTCTCCTCCCTCTCGGGTTTTTCTCTCCCCACATCACCCTACCCCACGAATCGACATATTGGACCTTGAAAATCTTGATTTGATTCGTAGATCTTCGAGAGCAAGGTATACTCGCTCACCTCCTTGTTTTTTCGCATCGATTCGGTATATATTAGTCGGATTTTTGAACCTAAGAATCGTCATCACTTAGGGTTTCATTGTATCCCTCAATATATGTATTATACAACCGTAGGTTGATTCCAAGGCGTGGAAAAAACTAGCAAACCAAGCCGCATGTAGTTATGTTATGGGTTCATTGTTGAGGATGAAATGAGAAACACTAGGTTTATGGTTTAATGTTAACTGCTTTGGGTTCTTAGAACGAAATTGGTTGTATTGTACTTATGGTTATCATTGATATTTATTTGTGATGTTTTGATTTATGTTTGTTAAATTACATCCGTTTTGTTAGATGCAAGAAATATTTCGGGAGGAGTTTTGGCGAAAACGGGGTCGACCTCGAGAATTATACCCCGACGCGTCTAGCAAAGATGCTCCCGTCCCTCCTGACCTTCCTGTCCCTAACTGTGACTGTGGTTTGCCGGCCCATGTTTTTCAATCGAAACATCCGGACACAGCCTCGCGTTGCTTCTACACATGTAGTCGGTTTAATGTAAGAAATTGTTTGTACTATCCTTTTTCTTTATTTGTTTAAGTATGGTACTAATATTTTGTTGAAATCTCGTTGTGTAGGACTATGAGAGGTGCTTTTTCTTTCAGTGGATCGATGGTGCAGACAAGTTTGATCATAGGTACATCTTTTTCGATGATTGGTTTAGAGGCAGACATCCACGTGAGCACTTCAAGCGGTGGGTTCCACCCCCCTAACCCTCCGACAATGACGGCTAAGGAGAAGCACCTAGCCGTAGTTAAACGACTCGAGGAACCTCCTCTGTGCGATTGCGGAGATCGAGCTGTGATAAACCCTGAGAATACATTGGAGTTTGTGTGTCCAAACAAGCATGAAGTAAGTGCAAAGTATATGTGTTAAAATCTTGAGCTATATGTGTTCATGTACTAATGTCTCATTATTTAGGTGTATTCAATGGCGAAGTGTCGTTTCAAGGAGTGGTTGTATGGTCCTAAGAACCAATAGCCGGAAGAACCACAGAGGGTTAAGGAAAAGAAGAAAGAACGGGTAATCTACAAAGCACCTCCTGTCATGTGCGAATGTGGTGTAAAATCCAACTATGGCCTAGTCCCTTCGGAGCTTGGAATTGGCCATTATTGCAGCCATATGATTGAGTATGATGAGGTTCGTTATTTTTCTGGTAAACATGAAATTGTATTTTGTTTGTTTTGCTAAGACATATGATATAATATTTCTTTTGAACAGAGCACTAGGAAATGCAGTTGGGAATGTTATGATGGTCAAGCTAAGTTCTTGGATGAACTGAAGAAGAGGCAACTAATTGCACGGAAGAGGGGATATGGACCTGACTACGTCAACCTATTCGTTAAACATCACAAAGAAAAGATACGTGAGTTTGCTAGACAGCGTGGTATTTATAACCCGATCGATGTTGGGCTAAATAAATGGGGATTGGAGAGGCGGATGACGTTAGAGGAGGAGAGAGCAAGGAATGAGGCAAGGGAAGAGACAAGAGTACAGATGCAAGTCTTGAACGAGCATGTTGCTACATTATGTGCCAGTGAGTGCTTGAAAACCTTTTTTTTATTGCCTGGTTTTAAATGTAATATAATCGCGTTGCTAACTGATTGCATTTTATACATGAAGGGATTGGTTGCAGCGGGAAACATGCTGCAGAGGTGGCTCGTGCAAGGTATGAGGAGAAGAAGTTAGATGTCCATAGATCACGAGCTGGTCGCACCGTTCAATCACCGATTGTGTTGTGTGATGACAGAGACGAGGATGAAGACGACACTGGCAGACTGAGTGAGCTCATTGCTCTAGCAGAGGCGGACATATCGGCATAGGAGGTTGAGGACGACACTGGCAGACTGAGCGAGCTCATAGCTCTAGCAGATGTGGGCATTCAGGCACAGGAGGCTGACGACGACACTGGCAGACTAAGTGAGCTCATTGCTCTAGCACAGGTAGGCTTATAGGCAGAGGAGGATGACGACGCGATCTTCACTCAGGCCACAGCGACCGCGGATGAAGCGGAGGCCGCTTACTACAAGCGACAGGCAGGTCAAAGCAACGTAGTTGAGCCTAGCCACAACAACATGGTTGTAGTAGAGGACTGGTACTCGGATGATGAGTTGCTTACTCAGTACGTTTCAGACTAAGGATTTGGAAGTGCTTTTGCCCCTATGTCTACTGTCGGCACGTAGTTGTAGTATTAATATGTTGTGTAATGTGGCATAGTATCAAACTTTTCATTATGTGGTTGTTTTCATTATCAATGGTCTTAATATTCCGCTTAATGATACAGACATATTTAAATTTGAACACGTGCTGCAAAAACACTTAACGACGTACGACATTATAGAAATCAACACACAAAACACATTAAATGGCATGTAACTACATGTACCGAACCTAGGTACAGAGTTTTCTTTGACTAAACCTAACATGCCTTAGGTAATTAAACCATGCTTTAGGTAATTAAATCTAACATGCCTTAGGTAATTAAACCTGGGTACATGTGAAAAAGATAAAGTCATCCTAGTAGTGTGGCCACATAGCAAATTGTGTTGCACCTTCTCCATAGTAGCCTCCCGTTGTTGTTGGTGGTGGTGGCGGGGGTGACGGGGGAGGCCCCTTCTTCTTGTGGTTGGGGCAGGTGCAATATGAATCATTGTAGAGTGCCTCCTGTGAATCGGCACCATTGTTGTTGTCGTCCTGTTCGTCGTCCTTGTAACCGCTGCTAACTTCCCTTTCTAGATCGAAGATATGGTCCTGTAGGTAGTAGATGTACTCCGCATGCGGATAAATAGGTCGAGGATCGACCCACCTACTGAACCCACCGTTTTCTTCGGTTAAGGAAGACTACAATAAGTATGTCGTGTAAGTGATATACAAGACAAACATATTGAAGAAACAAATAGTAATAGCAATTACCCATGCTCGCGGGCATTTAAAGAAACGATGACCTCCATCTATTCCCTCGGTGAACATCTACACTAGGCAGTCCTCACCATGCATGCATTTTGGCCACTCTTCTTTCCTTTCATCGTATCCTCTCAGTGGTGCCTCTTTGGTGAAATCACTTTTGCTCTCAACTGGGAACCTCTTATAAAGAGCTTCCTCAAAGAAAACGGGACCAAGAGGACCCTCCCACCCCAGGTAGTTTCCTTCTCCTTTTCTCTCCCTCTAGACGACCCTCCAGACATTGGTACTGTAATGAAAGCAAATGCTGAGGAGTGTTCTTTTTTCTTCTTGTTTGTGTGAATGAGAGGGAGTGAGTGGTTATTTATAGGTTGAGAGGAGGAATGGAGGCCTATCAATGTGCCATGTCAGTGATCCGTGTGCCTCTTCACCTTAGCCCTTGGATCAAACAGTCATAAGATGGATGGTGGAGATAGAGTGGAGTTGTGCTTCCTTGCATGTTGTCCGTGTATCTAAAAAGTCTATATCGGTGATGTGATAATTCGATGCTGTCCGTGTATCTGAAAAGTCTATGTTTGTTGTCTAAAAAGCATAGATTCATTCACTGTTGCTTGGTAATCCTAGATTCTTCTACACAGCATATGTACAAATATTCCTAGATTATACATGTAATAAATTTATAGTTAATCTATGTACTACATTTGTACCTTTGTACAAGTGTAGTATGATTAAAGGTTCACGCAAAAAATTCACAAGATACGGTCTTGTATTAGAAGCATCCACAGCTATAAACAGAGACATCAATATATATTCCAAACATTTAATCATCCAACGAGCATAATGCAACCACAACAAATATCACAACCAACATAATATGTCATGCAAAGTGCAAATAGTCCACAATGTCCATACAGTCCCGAATAGTTACAGAAATGTAAATACAAAATTCACAATAGTTCATAGTAACACCTACCACGTCCCTCACTGTCTCATACTCTTGCCCCTACCCTTGTGACCTAGAGCGCTGGTGCCTGGAGTATAGGGGTCACATGGACGGCGTCGCCTAGTGCCTAGAGGCGGTGTAGGATGAGTCAATGGAGCGTCATGGAGCTGAGAGGGCCCAAGCTCATCGTGCCTCTTGTCCATGTCATCGTCGTCGTCGTCCTCCTCGTCCTCGTCCCCATCCCCTGTAGCTGCTTGACTAGAGGAACCCAAGGCTCCTCTTCCTATGGAAGGATCGTACACGTCATGCGTCGTGTTTGTCCTGCAACCACAACGACCAGCAGCACGGCGTAGACGACGTGACAGCCTTTGTTGTACAAAACTATGTTAACTAAAAGAATATAACGTATTAATGATTTGTTTGAAAGAATATTTTAAATCTTACGTCTAGGAAGCCAAATATGTAGTCATCATTGACTCTCGGCCGAACGCGCTTGATCTCTTCAACTGAGCTTCTCAGTGTATTGCCCTGCAACAAAGTTTTCAATAATAAGACTTCTGAACAGATATCATTTAGTTTTGTTTTCTTTTATACAAGAATGTAACTTATTATAAGGGTTATACGGCTCGAAGGTTGCAATAACTACAATAGATAACTCCTAATGTCGGTCCAAGAACGCCTAATGTATTGTTATGTAACTCAATGTAACAAAATAAGGCGATTGGCTTACCACTCTGTCCAAGATCGGTCCTGCCTCCACCTGCCTTCCTACACGAGTGGACTGGTCGTACGTCATGTCTTCATCGTCGGAGGACTCGATGTTGGCGTAGTCAGTTTCGATCCACTATAGCCTAAGCCTGCACCGTGTCGAACGCTGGTACCAAGCTTGGTACCACCTGAACTCATGGTTCGTGTGCGGCTCGTTGTTGTCATCCACGTTGTCATGCATCTCCTCCCATTCCTCAATGTAGGACTGGTGGTGCCTCTCCCAGTCAAAAATCTTCTTGTTCCTCTAACGATCCAACCTGCACGTATGTCATCGTTACATTAATCCACGTACGTGGCACCATATTATAAGAAATGGACCATCATCATGAGACTTTTGAAATATCAAAACACTTACTTGTCTAAGTCAACGCCAGTCGAGAATAGAGGCATAGGCCAAAGCTGTCTCACTCCAAATTGGCGTGTAGCCCTATCTAGCAGGTGGTACTCGACAGCATAGAAGCAGATTAGAGGGCACCTCATCCTATAGAAGTAGTCATCAGCCCCACAGATGTTGCTCAGCTGAAAAGGAAGTGCGTCCTCTCCACCATACGGCTCCCACTCCACCTGCAACATGTCCAAATAAGATGTTAGATGGTAAACTAATCATTTTCAAAGCAGCATAGAAAATAAATTTTGCTTACACTAGACGCCGTCAGCGAATCTAGCTCATTCATGTACTCAATGTATGCCCGGTCTATCCTCATGTGTGGAACCTAGACCTAGTCCCAAAGGTACGCCCACGTCGAGTAGCGACTTGGAGGCTGACCTTGGAACCACTCACGATGAGCCAGAACCTATGGACGACCAACGGGAAAATGAGCCCACATCCACAGCTGTAACAGGTACACACATCCACCAAGTGATGGGTTCGCCATAGACCGATGACACCCCTCGCACAGCTGCTGGTATAGAAAACACAAGACTACAGAGCCCTAGCTGTACTGACCTGCCTGGTCCCAGTCACCGAGGCAGTGGATCCACATCTAGGATGCATTGTCACCCGTCGCATCGGGAAAGAGAACGCAAGCAAAAAGGTATAGGATCCACGCCCGGTAGTAGTACCCAACCGTCTCCTCATCTGCCTCCTTAGAGCACTGTGCAAACTCTATATGTAGCCATGAGATGGGAACTCCAGAAGTGCGAGCCCCTTGCTTGCCAAGCTCACGCCCAAGGAAGGCCTCCACTCATGCTCTCCAGCCCTCTGACCTGCACTTCCCGGTGACTGGGTTCCCATGAATCCTTAGGCCTAGCATCTTCTGATAGTCCTGAAGCAAGACTGTCATCTCCCCAAAAGGTAGGTGGAAGCTGTGAGTCTCCGGCCGCCACCTATATTTAAGACCAAGCAAGATTACTTGTCAAAATGTCAATCGCATGAACAAATGACCATGAATGGAGCCAATGATTCACTTTAATACCTGTCTACCAACGCAGTTATCACCGCTGAGTTGAACTTGGGCAACCCACGACGAACGTGAAAGGAGATGACATCCAGGCCAGCTCTTTGCAGGAAAGGAGTGTACCTATCGTCATACCGAATGTCCAAGAACCCACTGTGGGTCCTAGAACGAAGGTGCGGAAGGTCCTGCATCGAATAAAACATAGTCACATGTTACTTCACAAACATATGTACGAATAAAACTTATAGATTATTACCTGCCCCAGCGCAACGAGACGTCCTCGGTGGGTCTCCTCGTACGTCGGGTCCAGCAGGTGGAATTGCTCCATCCTACAAAAAAGTGAATGAATTAGAATTGCAATGTACAATGAAACATGAACTTATAAATGTATAAGTAATTGACACAAATACAAGCATAAATTGAAACATGCATAATTAAATATATGAATAAGACAAATATAAAATAATACTATAAACCAATAGTCCTACCTCACTAATCTGCCAACGGCAACTTCGTGAGTTGTGGCCAAGTCTACCGCACTTGCCACACTCGTACTGCTCGGGATCAGTAACAAATGGAGTTCCTCTCCCATGCCTAGTTCTTCTGGGTATCTGATCCATAACCATCCTATGTCTCGTCCTCTGCCTTGATCCACACTTGTTCCAATGGTAAGCTGGATCCGCAATGTGCTTCGACCCATCATATGGAGGCCACTCTCTAGGGTCCCAGAAAGGCATGAAGCGGGGGCTCCATGTGTTCACAAGCGTGTTGACACTAAACTCGTGAGGTATCCTCCTCTCGATATTATAGTTGTGATGCCTAGCTGCTGCCACCAAATGAGAACATACAAAGTGGTATTGCCTTGGTTTACCACAAGTGCACTTGAAATCTTGGAGGACAACCACATGTATCCTCGACTCTCGGACCTCACCGTCGGACGTTGTACCGCCCCTATGCTCGACCTGATAAGTCCTTGTGGCATGGTCAAAGCATGCAACCTCATGTGTGCCAGCCCTTTCTCTTGCCTTCTCTAGGTGTGCCTTTGGTTTTGGAGCCCATATCTCTCCATCACTCCTCAACTGCAATGCATGGGCGTGTCTATCGTTGAACCAGGCAACAAGCTTATAGAAGGTGAATTGAACAATTGCATTCACGGGCATACCACGTATCCCCAATAGCAACTTATTGAATGACTCTGCCATGTTGCTGCACTGAAACTCATACCTCCAGCCACCGGTGTCATGAGCTCTCATCCATTTCTCCAAATCCCTCATCAAACCTAAGAGCCATTGTCTACCTTCTGCATTTGATGCGGTTCTGACCTGCTCCAACTTTTCCCTAAAGTACTTGTCCTCAAGCTATCGAGCAGCCTCTTGGAACAGATCAAAGTTTTTCTTGACACCATCCTTCCGTAGTAGATTCTCGGCAAGGTGTTGAGTACACCAACAATGGTGCAAAGGTGCATACCCCTCTAACTGCTCTCGCACGGCATTAAGTATGCCCTGATGCCTATCAGATATGACGCTAACCTCCCTGCCAGGCCCAACCATGTGTATCCGGACTAGCCTCAAGAACCATCCCCAACTGTCATTGTTCTCCTTCTCAACCAAAGCAAATGCCAAAGGAACCAACTTGTTGTTCATGTCACATGATATGGCTATAAGAAGTGTGCCCTGGTATTTGCCAATCAAGAACGTACCATCAATGGAGAAGATGGAACAACAGTGCCTAAAGGCCTCGACACACTGAGGGAAGCACCAGAAGGCACGGAAAAATATCTGCCTCCCATCCTTCCATGCATTAGGTTTTGGGATGTACTCATAATGCATGCCTGGATTCACCGCTTTGATTGCATTGAAAAGAACTGGCAACTGCTCATACTCATCCTCCCAGTCCCCATATATCATCTTCCACGCTCGTTGCTTAGCCCTCCATGCTTTACCATAAGTTATCACATATCCTTCATACAACGCCTCAATGGTCCTGATAATTGTTCTCACCTTCATGTTGGGTTCTCCCTACAAAATTCCCATCAACCGCTTGGCAAATGAGGGTAGATGTCAACTGCCGATGCCTTAGTGTCAGCTCATGGTCAGCACAATTGTGTGGCCCAAACTTTTGTGATCTTCCATTTTCTGGTCACCTGTTGCTTCCTTGCACAAACCCTCCATGGGCAGCGTTCCTTGTCACACACAACTATGTAACAGTGCTCCACATATGAATGCAATACCCTGTAAGGCCTCTTTCGTATCACTGCAAAAGCTTGCAACCACCTCTTCAAAGTAGGGAGGTCATTGAACACCCTCCCCTCCTTAATTACCATGTTAGGACCGGCCTCAGGAGCTTCTAGGAGCTCATCATCACGTCCTTCTGCAAACACTAGATCCGAATGAGCAAGATCACTGAACTCATGAACTCTAGGATCATGGCAGTCGGGAAAGATACGCCTCATCATCTCAATATCACTCTCCGTTAGCTCTCCAACAGGACGATCATCATCAGAATCAAGAGCCCTAGCCATCTCATATGGCTCCGAATCATTCATAATTTCAACACTATTGGAGCCACGAAATCCATCTCCAAAGTGCACTTGCGCAGCAACATGGGGCACATCCATATTCTTAGGAATGTCTCCTGCAACGTCATTACAGAAATGAGGAAAGAATGAAAGAAATAGATGTAAGGAATGGGATAAGCTCCCAAAAACCATGCGGTTAAGACACTTACTCGGATGATTCTATGTCAAAGGGATCTCATAAGGAGGATCTGCCATGAAAACATGAGTATGACAACCATCTCCAAATACCGCATTGGGGGCAGATTGAGCATTAGGAACCATAGGCGCAATCTGCACATGCAGGTAAGGTTTCAGAATGGGAGGGTCGATGTGTGCCGGATGATCCATTGCTGGGGTAAACCCATGAGGGATTGGATCAACTAACACCCGACGCACAACCACGTCCAAACATTGCAGCTGGCTCTTCATAGCCGATCTCACATAGTTCTCCCACTGATCCGCACAACCAATTGAGATCATTTGTCTGAAGATGTTCGGAGGACAACCTAGGTGCAGTACACCATCAACTGCAATGTCATCATCTCTAAAGCAATGCAGCTCCTCCCGAGCCCTTGCAACTATCTCACTAAATGAAGGCCTATCATTAAATAGTACAGGCACGCTTTGCATGTTAAGAAACTCAACATATCCATAGCGATCGCTTTCAACCGTGCCTCCATGATATATGGTCACTAGGTTGTCCATCTATTTAAAAAACGTAATGAAACACATGTCCTTTAGTCCAAATTAGACGATAGATATTACCTAACAAGTACTTTCTAACTACAAACTAAGTAATCAAGATAATAACTACGTATATATTTATAGTGTACTCACTAAATAGCTAGATCATATGTAGTTAACTACAAATATAACTACATATCTGAGTAGCTATCTAACTGTATCTATTTACAAATGTATCTATGTTTCTATCTATCTACATATATATCTCACTAAATCAACTAACTGAGTCATCACAGTAATTAGTAAATAACAAACACAAACTAAATAGGTACATTGCATATTCATAATGTTTACCTTTCCGGGTTGGCGGACGACGGGCGTAGGTCAAGGCGAAGATCCAGGCCTGCGGTGGCACGCGGTGGCCGCGGGGTGGCCAGCGCTCCGCACAGCGAGACCAGCTCGACAGGCGCGGGAGGCACGCCGACAGTGGACAGCGGCAAGGTGGGGCGAGGCCGGCGGTGGAGGGGGGCAAGGCGGGGCGAGGCCGAGGCCGCTGGTGGAGACCAAGGCAAGGACGGCGGTGGAGGATGTGGCGGCGCGACGCTACAGCCAACCATGGGCAACGGCGCGAGTGCACGGTGGCACGGTGTGGGCTCGGGTGAGGGAGCAGCAGCGGCGGTGCAGCGTGGTGAGGGCGTGGGCTCGGCCATCGGAGCAGCAGAGACGACGCGACGCAGCGAGGGCGTGGGCTCGGCCGTTGGAGCAGCAGCAGCAGTGCAGCGCGGGCGGGTGTGGCCGGGCGAGCACAGTGGTACAGGCACGGGCGAGCGTGGGCATGGCGTGGGCATGGTGGCACGGGCGTGGGCGTGGCACGGGAGCCACATCTGCCACTGTCGCTGTCGCTGAAACTAGCTTGGATGATGCAATAGACAATTGGATTATCTCTATAGTACCGGCAACTGGAGCAACTGTGGTCATGACAAGGACTCACAACTCTGGCGGTGTAGGTTGCCCTATAAGCTCACTAAAAGTAGCACCAAGGCTCTTGGAGACTAGGGTGTCAGTCACTAGCACTAAGGAACTCAGAGGCGGAGTGAAATCCGTAACAATGGGAGTGAAGTGAGGACCCTGGGCTATCACTGGCAAAGCAAACCACTAGGACACCTGCTCTGTAGGTGAAGCAAACTGAGTAGCTGGCTATCCCTGACTCTAAAGCCCACTGGGTTGTATAGCTAGAGTCACTAAAGTGGTGGCAGGCTGGCCGATCTGAGGTGTAGACTATGGAGGAGCCGCCCCGATAGCAGTAAAGACATGTTGCATGAAGCTAAGTAACTACTGCTGGATCATAAGCTGCTGCTGCTGCATGGCTTGCTGCTACCTCTGGAACTTGTCCTATCAAGCCTGAACCTATGCAAGTGCAGCTGCTGTCTCCAATGCCTGGCGTGCCTAGTCCTGCCTCATCCGCTCAAGTACGTCAGGAAGTGCTGGATCTATCTGCGGTGGCTATGGTGAAGCTAAGCTAGAGCCACTGGTCTCTCTGTCGTGTGGTCAAGGAGGCATCTGAGGAATATGCTGATAGTCATCATTAGAGCTGTCACTAGGGTCGCTCTCGACCACACTGTCCTGCTGAGCATCTAGTTGCTGCTCCTCTGTCGCTGCAATGCCCCTAATGATCTCATCCTGCTGGGCTGCTGTCTCTAGGACCTCTAGGCGATGGCTCGGCTGGCGAGGTGTCCTCACACTACTATGGCAGAGCATCTAAGTCATGTTATATGGAGGAATCTTAGTAGTGGCACCTATGTACTCTACCATCATCTCTGGGGACTTCTGAGTAACTGCCTTTCGAATCAAGAAGGTGATCCAGTGAGCATACGACAGCTAACAATGACCTCTGAAACCCTCAGCAAGTGTGTCCTCCATCTCTAAAAGTATGACATCCCAAATATCAAATACGGTCTGAGACACCAGAGAATTCACTAACCACAACTGAATGCGAGTCAAGCCCTCACAGTAACCCATCCTCAGAAGCAAAGTCCTCCTCATAATAGCATCAAGTAGCCGAGCTGTGGGAGTAAGGTCACGTGGTGTCCTGCTTGACCCCTCACCAAAAGGCTCTGCGAAGCATGGTTGGGCAAGATCTGTGGGTGGCACAAGTCTGCCGTGAGGGTGTTTAGGAGGCTCTGTCTGACCATAGCAAACCTCATGAAGCCGAATGGATGACTCTGGAATCCTGAGAATCTCTCTAACCCTCGAGCTCTGGTGTAACAGAACCGACCAAATCATAAGAACGTAAGTACAAAAACAATCACCGAGGTGATCAAATTCCTGTACTTAAGCTCCCATAATCCTGGTAGTCCGGAAATCATGAAGGATTTCAACCAACTCTTGACATACAAACCAAGACCATAGTGATTCAACACAACACATCATTCGTTACAACATTTCACAAGTAGCATTCGGATTACATCCATCAGAGTTCGAATAAAAATATTACAAACCAAGTTCAAGTTCGCGGAAGCAACATAGTTTAGTACATAACTTCATAGTTTCAAATACATTGCTAGATCTCAGTCATGTCCCACAAAAGCATCATCAGGTACGAGAACTAGTAGAGACCGCGCCCAACGGTCTAGTCTTCATCCCCAGCTGGGAGAAGGCAGTACTTGCAGCAACCAAAGTAGAACTGGTCATCTACAACAGGTGGGAGATAAACCCTGAGTACGAGAAGGTACTCAGCTAGACTTACCCATCAAAACCAGAAATAAAAGACACCAAGGGTCATGCAAGGCTTAAGAGGTGGGCTAGCTAGACACAGTTGCATAAAAGAGCTTATGAATATAGTAACCAATTTAAACTTAGCATCAAGTTTATCATCATTTTACCTGTCCACTAGATTAGCACCAATACTAGAGCACTCACTTATTAGGAGCAAACAATATTAACCATAGCAGGTATAATAAGGCTGTCATCATCATATCATCATTTCCGAACCATTATGTTATTTAGTGTATCTACATTGGAGATAAGCCCGTCAAGTTCTCACTAACCGGGAGAGACGGCGACTCGAATTGAATTACAACTCAGCTGAGGGGGTATTCCTAACTCTCACCCTAGCATACTTAGCAAGGGTAGCCGTGGGTCACCTTTGGAACAACTCAGGAACCAAATTCGCGGGTTCGATCAGCGCCAACACTCTCAAGGATTACCCTTCTGCTAGGACGATCAGGACTTTTAAATCACCTACCCTTGGACTCACGCCTATGGCTCCCTTCCGAGGCGCACTTTATACTTATCGACTCTCGGCCTGAGGTGAGCTACTCGGCTTCGCGGTCGGTCTTCAGACACGACCAACTAAGAGAGAGGCATGCGTTCAACATGAACTGGAAAGGCTCCAAGATTCAGTCCTTAATCGACACAGATGGAGTCACTGCAAACCGGCAAGCCTCCGTCCGGTCTTCATTTCAAATTAAGACTGGTTCTTTTCCACGATAGCAAATATAGCCAACCGTGCCATATGTATCTTCCTATATCTCGTAGGTGACAGGAAATCACCTGACTTCTACCGTGTTTATGCAGGGCTAAGCACTACATGAACCTGAGCTACATAGGATTCAGGGTATCAATATCTGGACAAGGATTGGATAACCAATGCAGCAAGTGTTTGCATCCAACACCTAAACTTAATGCAACAATATATATATGTAACAATAATACTTTAACTGCATTTCGGAAATTAGGAGGCTTAATATGCTCCGGGGCTTGCCTTTCACAAAGTTGCACGGACGGTGATCCGGGCACTCAACGGCGACCTCGTCTGGCACTTCTCCTAAAGGCTGCACCTCCTGAACCTCTGGTGTCGGCTACTGCTGCTCGCTTGGTTCCTCGAATTTCAGCAGTGTCACTCCCTCTGGTACACCTATTGCATGCCGATGCACAAGATAAATATCATGGATGCATAAGGAATGACATGATGCTCATGAGGAATGAATCATAGTAAGTGTTTAACGAAAACATCACTGGACACTCGTTTACCGATTAAGAATAGCTCTATTCAAATCACTTTAAAACATGTATCTAACTTAACTTGAAGAACAAGATCAACTTACCTAACTTGTATAACCTAAGATAAAGATGCTCATCTTCAGTTAAGGGCCTAACACCTAGGAACATTACCACAAACTTAGAAATAGTAAAGGCATACTTAAAACAACAGTTAAAGTTTCATATGCACACGGGTAGTTCCTTAATTCAATCACAACAAGAGTTCTATAAATCCAAATGACTTGCATGAGGACATTCTGGAAAGCTTATGAAATTTTCTACAATTCATTTGTACACATCAAAGCATGATTCTTAAGTTAACCAAATCGTATTCCATTAAACCTAGAATCTGTCCAGAAATGACAGGGTTACAAACTTAATTATTTAATAAAGATGCAAAAGCATAATTAGACCAAACCAAGTTTACCAACTTGTTGCACCTACCAGAGGAACATCAGAAAGTATAGTGCCAACTTCTAAATAAATTATTTAATATCCTTTTCTAATTTATTTAGTTAATTAGGTGATTAAACCAATATATAGTAAAACTATTCAGAAAAATCTACAATAATTATAGTAGCTATTCCATGCTTCACATAGACTACCATAAAAATTTCAAAGTCATTGGGCAAGCAGAACTTGTTGTATCCAAAATAACAGGTGGCATGTCTATTTTTAGCATAATTAGGAAACCCTATTGAAAAGTGTCAAGCAATAGATTTCTCATTTTTCCTAGCATCATTATAGCATAAGAACAGCACTCACCAAATTTTACCCTTACTGGATCTATAGAAAAAGTATGAAAATTCACACAAGATCCATCCATGCAAACAAGAGAATTTTCTATCTCCTACATATAGTGTCCAAAATACATAAAAATTTAACTACAAGCTATTCATGATATGAGCAATACACCATAAACATTTCATGCCATTTGGAGCTACATAGAAAAAGATATAATTACCCCTATTTCTTGCATGATTAAAAGAGATAATTAGCAACTCCATTTTTCATAACAGAACATAGCATAAATTATATTTTTAATAAAAACTAGACATTATCATGAACTCAACAAAATTGGAACCACATCATTTGAAGCTACCAACTAAGAGATACATATTTTTGAATCTATACACAAATCTGTGAAAAGAATAAAACAAAAACAAATTTGAAACCCTACTATACTGCTGGGCCGGCCCGAACAGATTCGCGCGGCCCACGACACACGCGCTGGCGCGGCCCAAACGCGGCGTGGCCCACGCTGACTCCCGCCTGAGAACAACGGCTGACGCGCGGGTCCCACGTGACAGAGAGACAGGCAGGGGAGGAGGAACAGACGACGGCGTAGCTCGTCGCCGATGGCCTCTCCGGCGAGTCCAGCGGTACTATGATGTCCTCCTCGCCCGTGCACATCTAGCGGTGCCCTCAATCGAAGCTATTGCTGCAGCTACTGGTAATGGCGACGGCCATGGCGGCGCACGGCCACGGCATGGCCGGCTCCGGCGAGACGACGGCGTCACGGCTCTAATGGGTGACCCTATGAGCATCAGTGGCATTCACTGGACCTAGTGCAAGGGAGAGAAGGGACAGCAAGGGTGCGATGACAGTTGGCCGCGTGGAGCGCCAACTCCGGCGAGGTCCCGCCATGGCGACGGTGGAAGAAATGACAAATTCGTGCTTACCAAGACTTAAACGAACCGACTGAGAGATGGAGGTGGTAGAGGGGATCATGGCGAAGCTATTGACAAACTGGGCAGCGTGTTTTTGTAGTGGTGAGCGCGCACGACGACGGCAATGCTCGGTCAGAAATGGAGAAGCTACGGCGGCTTCGGTGCTGTGCACGGTGGATGAGAAAGAGAGGCAAATGGAGCAGGCTAGTGCGTCGGGTAGGCGCGCGGGGTGCTCAAGTCGCGGCCAGCAGCGCCAGGATGCCCGTGGCGCATGGCAGCCCGAGCAGAAGTCCGGCGACGGGTGGCGAACATGCGGCGTTCGTTGTCTGATGACTGTCAGTCACTGTAGCACTCATTCAGACAACGGAAACCGACTGACAGCGTGACTTCAGCGTCTTAATACGGCTAAACCGTTGATCCATTGCAAAAATAGTGTACATGAAAATTGTAGGTCTACCATCCATCTACAATTTCTTTTCAAGGACCATCATCTAATTCGCCATGGATCCGAAGTTACATCAAGCCAAAGTGGGCTTGTTCCAACTGAAAGTGCAGTTATGACTTAGAATATTTTTCAGTGTTGAATCCACCATCAAGAATGACTTGTGGGCCATGTTTGAGGCTGTTCCACACATTTTCATGAGTTGATCATAAAACAACTTTTGTTCCTTGATAAATTAGCTACAACTTTGGTAAAGAGTGCACAGCCATGGAAAGTCTCTAAGTTGGTCTTTTGAATCAGTCAAACAGTGGCACTCTAAGTGTCAATTCAAGTCAAACCTCTCCTAAAGGGCAATTTGGTCATTTTGGTCCACATGAACAATGTCCAAACAATTACCCTAAGTGTAGTTAAGGTGTATTAGACCATGATCAACCACTTTACACAATTGTTATATCAATTTCTAATGATCACATGTGATGAAGCATAAAACAATCAATTCACTCAATTGTTGCAATTCCATGTTTCACATGTTTCATTACTTTTGTTGCAAGCTTAACTTGCCACATTCCTACCATGTTGCCATGTTTCAAGGTATGAGAGACTCATGTTGCATTCACATGTTGTACTACTACCATTCATAAGCAATCAAGTATGAAACAAATAGAATTTGTGAATGTTGCATATGCATGTTTCAGTGACAATGGCATGATGACATAGATGATGCATATGTTTATGAAATGACATGCAATTATGTGGAAGCCAAACACCTAGGGTGTTATAGCCCTCCCCCCTTAGAAAAATCTCGTCCTGAGATTTGGAAAGCGTACCATTTAATATAGAAAGCCGAATAATTTTCCTTTAGATAATCTTCCCGCTCCCATGTTGCATCCCGCTCACTATGATTACTCCAAACTACCTTGTATAACTTAACTACTCATCTACGAGTCACTCTTTCTTGAGTATCCAGAACCTGCACGGGCTTCTCCTCATAAGAAAGATCAAATTTCAAGTTGATTTTCCTTGTTGCTATCCTTTCCTCGGGAATACGGAGACACTTCTTCAGCTAGGACACATGGAATACTGGGAATATAGCTCCCATTTCACGTGGTAGATCGAGTTTATAGGCTACTCTTCCACTTTTCTCGATAATGAGGTAAGGTCCAACATATCAAGGCTCAAGCTTCCTTTTGATTCCAAAATGTTTTACTCCTTTCATAGGGGATACCTTCAGATAAACATGGTCATCTACTTCAAACTCAATAGGTTTTCTTCTCTTGTCAGCATAGCTCTTTTGTCTAGCCTGAGCGGCAGTCATATTTTTCTGTATAGTTTGGACTTGCTCTTTGGCTTCTTTTACAAAATCAATACCATAGAATCTTCTTTCTCTGGGTTCCACCCAGTTCAAAGGAGTTCTACACTTGCGGCCATAAAGAGCTTCAAAAGGAGCCATTTTGATACTCTCTTGATAACTATTGTTATAAGAGAATTCAATGAGAGGCAACTAGTCCTCCCAAGAGCCTTTGCAAGAGATAAGACAAGCTCTAAGCATGTCTTCAAGAATTTGATTAACACGCTCAGTTTGTCTTGATGTTTGCAGATGATAGGCAGAACTATGGATTAGATGAGTGCTAAGATTCTAATGTAAGCATTCCCAAAAGCGAGCCATGAATTGCGGTCCTCTATCTAAAACAATGGATTTGGGTACACCATGGAGACATACCACTTGTTGAAAATAAATCTCAGCATAATTGTGAGGGTGATAGGTAGACTTGACCGGAATAAAGTGAGCGGATTTAGTTAGACGATCTACGATAACCCAGATGGAATCACAACCCTTTTTGGTAGTGGGTAATCCAACAATGAAATCAATAACAATTTCTTCCCACTTCCAGCCAGGAATAGAGAGTGGCTGCAATAATCCGGGCCTCATGTGAATAGCCTTGACTCTGCAACAGTTATCACACCTTGCCACGTAGGCTGCAATTTCTTTCTTCATCTTGGTCCACCAATAATACAGCTTGAGATCTTGATACATTTTACTGCTACCAGGATGGATGGACAATTTAGAAGAATGGGCTTCAGCCATAATTTGATTTCTAAGTTCTTTGTCTTTGGGTACTACAAGCCTATCATTAAACCAGAGAATTCCTTTGTCATCGACCCTAAAGTGCTTGGTCTCCTGATCTTTCATCTTTCGCTTGATATGAAACACACCCACATCAGTCTTCTGGAGTTCGATAATTCGACTTCTAAGAGAGCAATCCACAGTGATATTGTGGAGTACTACAGGATGAAGGAGGTGTGCCAGATGAAAGTCTTCACTAACTAAGGAATTACAATGGGCCTTTCTGCTTAAGGCATCAGCAACCACATTGGCCTTGCCAGGATGGTAGTGCACTTGAAGGTTGTAGTCTTTGATTAATTCTAACCATCGTCGTTGACGCATGTTCAACTCGGGTTGAGTAAAGATGTACTTGAGACTTTTATGGTCCGTATAGATGTTGCACACATTACCCAGCAAGTAATGTCTCTAAATCTTCAGGGCATGAACAACCGCGGCTAGCTCTAAGTCATGGGTAGGATAATTGATTTCATGCTTTCAAAGTTGGTGCGAAGCATAAGCAATGACTCGTCCCTCCTGCATAAGAACACACCCCAAACCGGTGCCACATGCATCACAGTAGACATCAAACGGCTTCTCGATGTTAGGTTGTGCCAATACAGGAGCAGAGGTTAGTAAGGTCCGCAAAGTGTGGAAAGCCTCTTCACACTTCAGAGTCCACACAAACTTCTCATCCTTTTGAAGTAGTTGAGTCATGGGCTTGGCGATTTTTGAGAAATCCGGGATAAAGCGACGATAGTAGCTAGCCAAACCTAGGAAACTTCGGACTTCTATGACCATAGTAGGTGCCTTCCACTCTAGGACTTCTTGCACCTTAGTAGGGTCAACCAAAATTCCATCTCCAGATAACACATGACCTAGAAAAGGTATCTTGTTCAACCAGAATTCGCACTTGCTGAACTTAGCATAAAGCTGGTTGTCACGTAACCGAGTTAAAATAATTCTCAGATGTTCATCATGTTCTTCTTCATTCTAAGAATATACAAGGATATCATCAATGAACACGACGATGAATTTGTCCAATTCCGGCATGAATACTGAATTCATCAGGTACATAAAGTGTGCCGGAGCATTTGTCAACCCAAAGGACATGACAAGGTATTCGAACAAGCCATAACGAGTAGAGAAAGCTGTCTTAGGTATATCTTCGGACAAATTTTGATCTGATGGTAGCCAGACCTCAAATCGATCTTGGAGAATACCTTAGCTTTGGAGAGCTGATCAAATAGAATATCGATGCGAGGAAGAGGGTATTTGTTCTTGATAGTAACAGCATTGAGGGGGCGATAATCCACGCACATGCGCAGAGACTCGTCCTTCTTCTTCACAAAGATAGCTGGACAACCCCAAGGAGAAGAACTAGGCCGAATCAAACCTTTCTTTAATAGCTCATTTAACTGACTCTTCAGCTCAGCCAACTCATTGGGCGGCATTCTATAGGGCCTTTGAGAAATAGGAGCCGTACCCGGGATGAGTTCTATCTTAAATTCTACATCACGGTCCGGAGGCAATCCAGGCAAGTCATCAGGGAAGACATCTGGAAACTCAGACAACCGGTATCTCCTTAATGGCTTTGGCTAGGGTAGCATTGGCTGCATTGTGGATAGCGATATCATGAGGTAACTGCACTAGAAAACCCTTCTTATCCACAGGATCCCTCAACATTACCACACGGGTTGATGTATCGATCAACACTCCATTCCCGCTCATCCACTTCATTCCTAGGATTACATCGATTCCTACCCTCGGTAGAACTACAAGATCCGTAAGGAACTCTCGATCCCCAATCTCAATCTTTACATCTTTAACTACTTGGTTAGTCAGGATATTATTTCCAGTAGCACTAATACAATAACCACCCTTGACAATTGTAATCACATTCATCTTATGCATAGATGCAAAAGTAGAACTCACAAAGGAATACGAAGCACCCGAATCAAAGAGCACAACTATAGGGTGATCATTAACAAAGAACTTACCAGCGGTGACCACTTCACCAGCAGGAATTTCCTCCACAGTAGTGTCGTGAACATGCCCCTGACGGACGTTTCCCTAAGCATTCTGCTTAGAAGGATAGGGACACTTATTTGCCCAATGACCAGGCTGGTTACAGTTCCAGCACGACCTATTTGCTGGTGGGACATTGGAGCTGCCCTGCTCAGAGGTATTCTTTGGCAAGGAAATTGTGTACCCCTTGCGGAAACCAGTTTTAACTTGATTTTTCTTCTGAGGTGGGCGGTACCGGACATTAGCATTGGGTGGACGATACTGGGTCTTGGATACCACTGGTGCTTTAGACTGAGAAGCACCTACCTCAAAGTTTCTTTTATGGGTCTTGGAAGCAGCATATATCTTATCATTATTCTCCTAAGTCAGGGTGTCACTGATAAACTCATTGAAGGTGACACACTTGCAGTTGCCCATAGACTTCATCAGTTTAGGGGAAAGGCCCCTCTTGAAACTAGCTATTCTTTTAGCATCAGTATCGACAAACTTGGGAGCATACCTTGCCAGGTTGTTGAATGCCTGGAGGTATTCATTAAGACTCTTGTTGCCTTGGGTTAGCTTCATAAACTCGGTATGCTTAATGGCCATGAGACCAGGAGGGATAAAGTGCCCCCGGAAAGCTATCTGGAACTGGTCCCAAACTATCTCGACGTTTGCAGGGAAGGTGGTCCTGTGATGGGTCCACCAGATGCCTATAGGGCCTTGGAGCTGGTGTCCTGCATATGAGGCCTTCATACCTTCTGTCAAACGGAGCAATCCAAACCTTTGCTCTATCGTACTCAACCATTCATCAGCTTGTAATAGTTCTTCTGCCTCTCGAAAGATAGGAGGCTTTGTGTCCATGAAATCCTTAAAGCTGCTATACTGGTTCGGCTCGGGTCCCTAGTGGACATGTCGATCCTCGCGGTTAGCCATTTGGTGCATAGCCTCAGCTAGCATGCGCTGACTTTCGACAACTGTCTGCATTAGCTCAGCTGGGGTGGGCAGTGGAGGAGGTGGTTGTTCCTCATCTCCCATGCTACGACCGCGATGAAGGTTATAAGCCATCTGCAAAATGTATAGCCAATGAGCACTGATGATGTGGAAATTTTTGTAGATGAATTGTATAATTATGCCAAACTGAGTTCATTGGAGAGAATGCATTTATATAATCAACAGAGGCACAATCATTCATCACAATCACACAACTCATCAAGTGCATCAATTGACACAGTAATGCGATGAACTTAACCAACAATGAGATCTATAGACCGCAAAGACGGAATTCATCAAAAGCTCACATACGTGGAGCATAACACGTTCGATAGGTTACATCCAAGCCATAGAGGTTCCAAACTTACATCAAGGGTAACATAGGGTTCGATATTACATCCCAACGATTAACTCATTACAAAGCTACTCGTTCATGCATGAGGATCAACAAAAGACTAGCGCTAGCGCATTAGCTAAGTAGGAAGCTAAACTACGCATCATCCTCGGAGTCAGTGTCGAAGATCTCTCCTCCATCTTCATCACTAGCAGGCTCTAACTCCTCATCTTCCTTCTCTTCAGGTGGAACGTCCTCAGGTCCATTGACCTCAATGCCATCATCACCTTCAGCCATGATGACACCAGAGCCCATCTCATCCTCATCATCAGGGGGCAGGAGAGGGTGAAGTTGATTATGTAACAGGTGAACCTCCTCATGGAGATGGTCATTGTACTCTTCGACAACTGCCAACTACTGCTCTAGCTCCACCTGTCGCGCTCTCAACACATTCTCCTCGTGCCAGGCTTCATTCTGTTGGTTCAGCACGTGAATCAACATACGTTCATAGTTGCGGTGAGCAACTGTCAACCTCTGAACCTCTAGAGTCTCTTGGTCCCATTCCTATGTTACTTGCTCCAAACGGTGCTGAGCTGCATTCCTCTCAGCAGTCACCTAGGCCAGCTCTACCCTCAGCCTTTCCGCCTTAGTAGGCTCAGGACGGGGCTCATGAGGAGCTAACCGGTGACGAGGCGCCCTGCCTCTAGCGGACTTGCGAGCAGTGAGTTTCATGCGCACCATCTGTAGCAAAAAGTTGCAACGTAAGGGGAGAATCATTTAAGGGATATGGAATTTAATTAGTCGAGACCATCAATTTTTAAAGGAGGGAGTAATGCAAGAAATGCCATGTATGCTTGAACATGATGCATGCACGATTCGTACATCCTCACAAACCTAGAAAAATTTAAAGGCTAGCGAAATATACGGTGGCATACATATGTCATCTCATATACGGTAGTTAGTCGATCTACAATGATACGTTGTTAGTGTACCTACAAAAAATTTTATTTCAGCCCAATAATTTCCCAACAAGGCATGTAAAGTAAGCAGTAAACTAAATACTTTCATACATACATCCCCCGATGTATATACTCTAGTATCACAACTACCCGACAGAGATACCCACATTTAAGTACTCTCATAGATACATGATCGAACATGTAAGTATGCGAGCAACCACAACTACTCTCCCCTAGACCGACGGTTGGACGGTCATGCTCTCACAACTCCCACTTACCAGAGCGTAGAGGTATTTTGATCCATACATTACCACCCAAGCGGATGGCATCTATACAATAGCACGCCGTATGGACAATGAAACAGAAACAAGTAGGAACCCCCAAGTTAGTACTTTAATAAGCCACCTAAGAGTCCTTATTTGGGCATAAGGGATATGACCACTGGCAATACTTAGTATTTAATTTAGAATTTTTACAAATACTTTTGTTTTAAATACACAAATGACATGTTTAGTGTCGAATCTTGCTCTGATGCCAGCTGTAACAAAACCGACCAAATCATAAGAACGTAAGTACAAAAACAATCACCGAGGTGATCAAATTCCTATACTTAAGCTCCCATAATCCCGGTAGTCCAGAAATCATGAAGGATTTCAACCAACTCTCGACATACAAACCAAGACCGTAGTGATTCAACACAACACATCATTCGTTACAACATTTCACAAGTAGCATTCGGATTACATCCATCAGAGTTCGAATAAAAATATTACAAACCAAGTTCAAGTTTGCGGAAGCAACATAGTTTAGTACATAACTTCATAGTTTCAAATACATTGCCAGATCTCAGTCATGTCCCACAAAAGCATCATCAGGTATGAGAACTAGTAGAGACCGTACCCAACGGTCTAGTCTTCATCCCCAACTGGGAGAAGGCAGTACTTGCAGCAACCAAAGTAGAACTTGTCATCTACAACAGGTGGGAGATAAACCCTGAGTACGAGAAGGTACTCAGCTAGACTTACCCGCCAAAACCAGAAATAAAAGACACCAAGGGTCATGCAAGGCTTAAGAGGTGGGCTAGCTGGACACAGTTGCATAAAAGAGCTTATGAATATAGTAACCAATTTAAACTTAGCATCAAGTTTATCATCATTTTACCTATCCACTAGATTAGCACCTATACTAGAGCACTCACCTATTAGGAGCAAACAATATTAACCATAGCAGGTATAATAAGGCTGTCATCATCATATCATCATTTCTGAACCATTATGTTATTTAGTGTATCTACATTGGAGATAAGCCTGTCAAGTTTTCACTAACCGGGAGAGACGGCGACTCGAATCGAATTACAACTCAGCTGAGGGGGTATTCCTAACTCTCACCCTGGCATACTTAGCAAGGGTAGCCGTGGGTCACCTTTGGAACAACTCAGGAACCAAATTCACGGGTTCGATCAGCGCCAGCAATCTTAGGGATTACCCTTCTGCCAGGACGATCAGGACTTTTAAATCACCTACCCTTGGACTCACACCTATGGCTCCCTTCCGAGGCGCACTTTATACTTATCGACTCCCGACCTGAGGTGAGCTACTCGGCTTCGCGGTCGGTCTTTAGACACGACCAACTAAGAGAGAGGCATGCGTTCAACATGAACAGGAAAGGCTCCAAGATTCAGTCCTTAATCGACACAGATGGAGTCACTGCAAACCGGCAAGCCTCCGTCCGGTCTTCATTTCAAATTAAGACTGGTTCTTTTCCATGATAGCAAATATAGCCAACCGTGCCATATGTATCTTCCTATATCTCGTAGGTGACAGGAAATCACCCGACTTCTACCGTGTTTATGCAGGGCTAAGCACTACACGAACCTGAGCTACATAGGATTTAGGGTATCAATATCTGGACAAGGATTGGATAACCAATGCAGCAAGTGTTTGCATCCAACACCTAAACTTAATGCAACAATATATATATGTAACAATAATACTTTAACTGCATTTCGGAAATTAGGAGGCTTAATATGCTCCGGGGCTTGCCTTTCACAAAGTTGCACGGACGGTGATTCAGGCACTCAACGGCGACCTCGTCTGGCACTTCTCCTGAAGGCTGCACCTCCTAAACCTCTGGTGTCGGCTGCTGCTGCTCGCTCGGTTCCTCGAATTACAGCAGTGTCACTCCCTCTGGTACACCTATTGCATGCCGATGCACAAGATAAATATCATGGATGCATAAGGAATGACATGATGCTCATGATGAATGAATCACAGTAAGTGTTTAACGAAAACATCACTGGACACTCGTTTACCGATTAAGAATAGCTCTATTCAAATCACTTTAAAACATGTATCTAACTTAACTTGAAGAACAAGATCAACTTACCTAACTTGCATAACCTAAGATAAAGATGCTCATCTTCAGTTAAGGGCCTAACACCTAGGAACATTACCACAAACTTAGAAATAGTAAAGGCATACTTAAAACAACAGTTAAAGTTTCATATGCACACATGTAGTTCCTTAATTCAATCACAACAAGAGTTCTACAAATCCAAATGACTTGCATGAGGACATTCTGGAAAGCTTATGAAATTTTCTACAATTCATTTATACACATCAAAGCATGATTCTTACGTTAACCAAATCATATTCCATTAAACCTAGAATCTATCCAGAAATGACAGGGTTACTAACTTAATTATTTAATGATGATGCAAAAGCATAATTGGACCAAACCAAGTTTACCAACTTGTTGCACCTACCAGAGGAACATCAGGAAGTATAGTGCCAACTTCTAAATAAATTATTTAATATCCTTTTCTAATTTATTTATTTAATTAGGTGATTAAACCAATATATAGTAAAACTATTCAGAAAAATCTACAAAAATTATAGTAGCTATTTCATGCTTCACATAGACTACCATAAAAATTTCAAAGTCATTGGGCAAGCAGAACTTGTTGTATCCAAAATAACAGGTGGCATGTCTATTTTTAGCATAATTAGGAAACCCTATTGAAAAGTGTCAAGCAACAGATTTATCATTTTTCCTAGCATCATTCTAGCATAAGAACAGCACTCACCAAATTTTACCCTTACTGGATCTATAGAAAAATTATGAAAATTCACACAAGATCCATCCATGCAAACAAGAGAATTTTCTATCTCCTACATACTGTGTCCAAAATATATAAAAATTTTACTACAAGCTATTCATGATATGAGAAATACACCATAAAAATTTCATGCCATTTGGAGCTACATAGAAAAAAGATATAATTACCCCTATTTCTTGCATGATTAAAAGAGATAATTAGCAACTCCATTTTTCATAACAGAACATAGCATAAATTATATTTTTAATAAAAACTAGACATTATCATGAACTCAACAAAATTGGTACCACATCATTTGAAGCTACCAACTAGGAGATACATATTTTTGAATCTATACACATATCTGTGAAAAGAATAAAACAAAAACAAATTTGAAACCCTACTCTACTGCTGGGCCGGCGCGAACAGATCCGGCGGCCCACGACACACGCGCTGGCGTGGCCCAAACGCGGCGCGGCCCACGCTGACTCCCGCCTAAGAACGACGGCTGATGCGCGGGTCCCACGCGATAGAGAGACAGGCAGGGGAGGACGAACGGACGGCGGCGTAGCTCGTCGCCGGTGGCCTCTCCGGCGAGTCCAGCGGTACTACGATGTTCTCCTCGCCCATGCGCATCTAGCGGTGCCCTCAATCGAAGCTATTGCTGCGGCTACTGGCAATGGCGATGGCCATGGCGGCGCACGACCACGACATGGCCGGCTCCGGCGAGACGACGGCGTCACGGCTCTAATGGGTGACCCTACAAGCATCAGTGGCATTCACTGGACCTAGCGCAAGGGAGAGAAGGGATGGCAAGGGCGCGATGACAGTTGGCCACGTGGAGCGCCAACTTCGGCGAGGTCCCGCCATGGCGGCGGTGGAAGAAATGATGAATTCGCGCTTACCAAGACTCAAACGAACCGACTGAGAGATGGAGGTGGTAGAGGGGATCACGGTGAAGCTATTGACGAACTGGGCAACGCATTTTTGCAGTGGTGAGCGCACACGACGACGGCGACGCTCGGTCGGAAATGGAGAAGCTGCGGCGGCTTCGGTGCTGCGTGCGGTGGAGGAGAAAGAGAGGCAAATAGAGCAGGCGAGTGCGTCGGGCAGGCGCGCAGGGTGCTCAAGTCGCGGCCAGCAGCGCCAGGATGCTCGTGGCGCATGGCAGCGCAAGCAGAAGTCCGGCGATGGGTGGCAAACACGCGGCGTTCATTGTCTGATGACTATCAGTCACTGTAGCACTCATTCGGACAACGGAAACCGACTGACAGCGTGACTTCAGCGTCTTAATACGGCTAAACCGTTGATCCATTGCAAAAATAGTGTACATGAAAATTGTAGGTCTACCATCCATCTACAATTTCTTTTCAAGGACCATCGTCTAATTCGCCATGGATTCAAAGTTACATCAAGCCAAAGTGGGCTTGTTCCAACTGAAAGTGCAGTTATGACTTAGAATATTTTTCAGTGTTGAATCCACCATCAAGAATGACTTGTGGGCCATGTTTGAGGCTGTTCCACACATTTTCATGAGTTGATCATAAAACAACTTTTGTTCCTTGATAAATTAGCTACAACTTTAGTAAAGAGTGCACAGCCATGCAAAGTCTCTAAGTTGGTCTTTTGAATCAGTCAAACAGTGGCACTCTAAGGGTCAATTAAAGTCAAACCTCTCCTAAAGGGCAATTTGGTCATTTTGGTCCACATGAACAATGTCCAAACAATTACCCTAAGTGTAGTTATGGTGTATTAGACCATGATCAACCACTTTACATAATTGTTATACCAATTTCTAATGATCACATGTGATGAAGCATAAAACAATCAATTCACTCAATTGTTGCAATTCCATGTTTCACATGTTTCATTACTTTTGTTGCAAGCTTAACTTGCCACATTCCTACCATGTTGCCATGTTTCAAGGTATGAGAGACTCATGTTGCATTCACATGTTGTACTACTACCATTCATAAGCAATCAAGTATGAAACAAATAGAATTTGTGAATGTTGCATTTGTATGTTTCAGTGACAATGGCATGATGACATAGATGATGCATATGTTTATGAAATGACATGCAATTATGTGGAAGCCAAACACCTAGGGTGTTACATCTGGAGCCTATAGTCATGGCCTCTAAATGCAAAGTGTATGAATCTGTGCCTTGGGTCAATCCAAAGAGAGGAGTAGAACTCACGGACCCATGACGAAACATAGCGGCCTGTCCGTCCTAGAAGATCTATCAACCCTGGTAGATAAGAGAGGTGAGGACGAATCTGCTCGCCTGCAGCTGCAACAAGTGACTCTATGGAGCAAACTCTCTATGATCTGAAGACAACTCCACTGTTCAGATAAGCATTATAGAAATCCTCCTGCAGTACTGTATAGAAGTGCTCTGAAGCACGCTGATTCCACCTCGGCAGAAACCCATCCTCAAACTACATGAAGTGGAGCTGCCACACCTATTTGGCTGTGGCTGCCCTCAAGTCAAAGTGTACCACCGAGGGTGGACCCTGCGGTCTGGGAGGCGGACGAGAGCCCCTCCTCTGTGTCTCAGGCCTCAATGACACCTGAGTGCGTGTACGACCAGAGCATTGAAGCTGTGGCTGTGCTGCGTGCTCTGACTCCTCAGTCCGCTCTAGCTACTGAGTACCCTATGTCTGCTCCACTGGCTATGACTACTGCTCTATCTCCCCCTGAGGCTGAATCTCCTCTAAAGAGACATGTCGTCCTCCTAGCATGATAGTCCTAGCTGGACTACCATGATGACTCTCAACCCTCTCGACAGTGGCCCTCTGAGCTAGTGATAACTGATTGGCAATACGGACACCACTCCTAGTTCCACCTCTCTCCGCTCGCTCAGCGGCGGCTGCCACTGCTGCTGCTCTCTCAGTCTCCACATCAACTAGCTTCTGCTTCTTTGTTGTGGTCTTTTTCGCCTTCCCCTTTTCTTGACCAGTCAGGCGAGGTAGAGGCTTTAGATCCTCATCACCTAGACCACCTCCAACATTCTTGACTTGTGCCATTGCTGGAGCTGAAGAGAATTACTGACACGGACAAGAACCAACTGCCAACTAACACTCACGAGGCTTGGCCTCAATCCATACTCGCGGGCTTGGCCCCGAGTTCACTAACAACTCAAAGACAACCACAAGAACACTGACTCGCTACATGATAGAATAGATAGGATTTATAAATAATCACAATATTCATCTAGAGGTGCGAAACCCTAAGAAGCAAGCAATGGATACGAAATTGAAACCGATGGCTTGCTACCTAATGAACCGGCGATGGACGACCAAAGGAGAGGATCATGGGGCAGCACTAGGTCGGCAATGAAACATCTAGGGTTAGGGTTTGGCATGAAGTGGAGAGACGACCAAGCAATGCAATGTAGGCGTGATGGATGGCGACTAGGGAAATCGGTGGTGCAGGCATAGAGTGCGACGGCAGGGGCCACAACAGCATGGGTAGGTGGAGTAGAGCAGCGTGGTGATGTGGGCGTTGGGCACGAGAGCATAGAGCGAGCGCAGTGGTGGAGGCATGGCTAGGGCATGGGCGTGTGAGCATGGGAGTGCGAAGCAGGAACGACGGCGTGACGGCGAGCGACGGCACGGGTGTGGATGCAGCGGCGGGCGTGAGTGAGATAGTGCGGCGGCGAGGTTAGGGCAAACACGGGTGCAGTGGTTAGGGTAGAATCAGGAGTGGTGCGGCATATGATGGATTATATGGTGGCCCCCATGTGACAGACAAGGAAAGGAGTTTGAGATCCACACAATTTCAATTGACCGGACGCACCGGTGGCAATGACCGGACGCTGGTACCTAGAGTTCGGTCGACAATAGAGAGGTCCAAAACCCCTCAAGTCGTGACCAGATGTGTCCGATTATCCTTGATCGGATGTAGCCAGAGTCCGGTCGATCCTGAGTATGTCTTCTCTGATTAACTAGACATAGGGACACCTTCACACTAGACGCAGGATGAGCATTGTTTCAGCATCCCGTCACTCCCGTGCTGCTTCTGTTCACCTCTTGTGAACTGACCGAATGCTAGAAGTAGAGTTCGATGCAGCGTCCGGTCGCCCTTTCTCAGTGAATCTTCAATGTTCCTTCGCGTTGCCTGTTCTCAATCAAGTCACAACTTCAAAAAGATCCAAATAAACACCAATTAGGACTGATGCGAGTGACCTCTCTCAAACCCTCAAATTTTCCAAAATATTTTGCCTTAGGCTATAATTCTTTTTAAGAAAATATGCAATAAAGGATAATCGAAAAGAAACGACAAAGCAACACACATGCATATGCAATGTAATACTTGAAAGTAATTCTAGTTGCTTGTCAAGTTTGATCCAAGGTTAAGCTTCTTCACCCGCTTTTCGACGGTTATCTTAACTATGTTAGATAAGCCCTAAGTGCAATGCTTGAAATTGAACATGTTGTATATTACAATGCAATGCAAGGGACAACACAAGCTCATTTTTTAGTAAAGTTACTAAAATCAAGCACATTGAGCTCATTCCTCAACCAACAAAATGTAGCCTCATCTAGCGGCTTAGTGAAGATATCCGCCAATTGATCCTCGGTCCTTACACCTTCTAGTGATATATCATTTTTAGCAACATGATCTCTAAGAAAGTGATGGCGGATATCTATGTGCTTGGTATGAGAGTGTTGAACCGAATTATTAGCAAGTTTTACCGCACTCTCATTGTCACACAAAAGAGGTACCTTTTCTAGAACTACACCATAGTCTAGCAAAGTCTGCTTCATGTAAAATATTTGTGCACAACAAGCACCCACGGCAATGTATTCCGCTTCGGCCATGGACAAAGCCACACTATTTTACTTCTTGGAGGACCAAGACACTAGTGATCTACCAAGCAAATGGCACTCTCTGGATGTGCTTTTTCTATTAATTTTGCAACCATCATAATCCGAATCGAAATAGCCAATTAGTTGAAATCTAGCTCCTTTGGGATACCAAAGGCCAATGCTTGGTGTGTGCTTAAGATATCTAAGGATTCATTTAATGACAACCAAATGAGCTTCCTTAGGATTAGCTTGAAATCTAGCACACACACACACTAAACATGATGTCGGGCCTAGATGCGGTCAAATATAACAAGCTACCAATCATAGAACGGTAGGGAGTTTGATCAACCGATTTACCTCCCTCATCTAGGTCGAGATGTCCATTAGATGGCATTGGAGTCTTGATTGGCTTACATTCATCCATATTGAACCTCTTGAGAAGGTCCTTGGTATACTTTTCTTGAGAGATGAAAATCCATTCTCTCATTTGCTTGACTTGAAAACCAAGAAAGAATGTAAGCTCTCCAATCATTGACATCTCGAACTCCTTCGACATCAATTCACCAAACTCCTTGCAATAATCTTCATTTAATGATCCAAATATGATATCATCAACATATACTTGACAAATGAAGATTTCTCCATCAAGTTTCTTGGTGAATAGTGTGGTGTTGACCTTCCCAATGGTGAAGCCCTTCTCAATGAGGAAATCCTGAAGGCGCTCATACCAAGCTCTTAGGGCTTGCTTAAGCTCATATAGCGCCTTGGACAACCTATAAACATGATTATGATATCTAGGATCTTCAAACCTAGGAGGTTGATCAACATAGACTAGTTTATTTATGAAACTATTTAAAATGCACTTTTAACATCCATTTGATATAATTTCATTTCATGATGCGATGCATATGCAAGGAGGATACGAATGGCTTTAAGTCTTGCAACCGGTGCAAAGGTCTCTCCAAAATCCAACCCTTCAACTTGAGAGAACCCTTTTGCAACTAGTCTTGCCTTGTTCCTCACTACAATGCCTTGATCATCTTGCTTGTTGCGGAACACCCACTTTGTTCCAATGACTCTTGCACCTTGTGGTTGCTCTTCAAGTGTCCAAACTTCATTGCGAGTGAAGTTGTTCAACTCTTCATGCATGGCATTAATCCAATCGGAATCTTGAAGAGCTTCTTCTACATTCTTAGGTTAAACACAAGAGACAAAAGAGTGATGTTCAATAAATGAAGCAAGTTTTTGAGAGCGAGTCATTACACCCTTTGAAGGACTCCCTATAATGAGATCTTGTGGATGATCTTATAGTAGAGGTGAATTTCTTCTATTAACCACTTGAGGGGGAGGTTGTGGAGCATCAACATCTTTAGCTTGTGCCATCATTTGATCATGAGAGACTTGAGTATCTTCATTTTCTACTCTTCCATCTTTATCACCATCTTGTGGCATATTTGATGAAGAAGGTGGATCAATCACTTGTACATCATCTTTAGGCTTGATGTCTCCAATCAGAATATTCTTCATGGCCTCCCTCAATGGTTCATCACCTACATCATCAAGATTCTCATGTGCTCCTTGGAAGCCGTTAGATTTATCAAATTCCACATCATATGTTTCTTCAACTAAATGGTGGCATGATTAAATATTCAATATGCTTTGGACTTTGATGAGTAACCAATAAGAAAGCCAATATCACAATGTCTTTGAAACTTCCCTAGGTGTTGCCGCTTCTTATAGATGTAGCATTTGCATCCAAACACCCAGAAGAATGATACATCCGGCTTCTTCCCATTGAGCAACTCATAAGGGGTTTTGCCAAGAAACTTTTGAAGGAATAGGCAGTTGGATGCATAGCATGCGGTGTTGATAGCTTTGGCCCATAGAGCTTCGGGGTGTGTTGTACTCATCAAGCATTGTTCTTACAAGTGTGATAAGTGTCTGGTTCTTTCTCTCTACTACACCATTTTGTTGAGGAGTATATGTTGCGGCGACCTCATGCTTGATTCCAATTTTATCACAATAATCTTCAATATTTGTGTTGTCAAACTCTTTTCCATTATCACTTCTTATCTTCTTGAGCTTCACTTCAAACTCATTTTGTGCTCTCTTGGCAAACTTCTTGAAACATGATGCAACTTCAGTCTTGTCATGAAGGAAGAACACCCAAGAATATCTAGAGTAGTCATCAACAATCACAAGGCAATAAAGATTTCCTCCCAAACTCTTGTAAGTTATTGGTCCAAATAAGTCCATGTGAAGGAGCTCTATCACTCTTGTTGTTGACATGTAAGCTTTTGTAGGATGAGTGTTTGCAACTTGCTTGCCGACTTGACATGCACTACAAAGCTTGTCCTTCTCAAATTTCACATCCTTCAACCCTCTCACCAACTCATTCTTCATTAACTTCTTGAGTGAGCTCATCCCAACATGAGCAAGTCTTCTATGCCATAGCCACCCAAGTGATGTTTTGGTGAATAGGCATGTCTTTAAGTTGGTATCTTCGGAGGTGAAATCCACTAGATATAGGTTGTTGTATCTAAATCCCTTGAATATAACTTGATCATTATCTTTCTTAGATACAACTACTTCCTTCTCAGTGAACAAGCATTGAAAACCAAGATCACACAATTGACCAATGGATAGCAAGTTGAAGCTCAATGAAGCAACATATAGGACATTTGATATTGAATGATCATTTGATATTGCCACTTTGCCTAATCCTTGAACCTTGCCCTTTGAATTATCACCTAATGTTATCCTTTCTTGACCATCTACTTCTTCATCTAGTGAGGTGAACATACTAGGATTACTGGTCATATGTTGAGTGCAACCACTATTAATTACCCAATGATTTCCACCGGTCTTGTAGTTCATCTACACACAAGAGATCAAGCTTGTTTAGGGACCCAAACTTGATGAGGGCCCTTGACTTTCTCAACAAGTGACTGTGCAACCCAAATTTTCTTAGGCCTATTCTTGTTGGGAGGTCCTAAGAACATGACTTTCATTTTTCCACTAGAGTTCTTTCTAAGCATGTAATGAGCATTGAAAGCAAAGGGTCTAGCATGCTTGGGCAAGGGTTGTGGTGATGGAGTTTGACACTCATGAGCAAAGTGACCTTCTTATCCACACTCAAAACACCTCTTTGGCTTTGGCTTTGACTTGTGTTGTTGTTGATGTTGAGCTTGAGCCTTCTTCTCTTGATTTGCCAAATACCCAATGCCACTTCTATCCATCTTCATGACGGTGTTCATGAGTAGCTCACTTTGGAGATATTGGCCTCTTATGAACTTGCTCAAGCCGGTCTTGAGATGTTCTTTCTCCAACTTGAGCTTCTTGTTCTCTTCTTTAAGTTCATCATGATTCTTCTCCATCTTGAGTCTCTTGTTCTCTTCTTTGAGCTTCTCATTCTCAAGAGCTACATCACAATCATGATCAAGGTTCTCTATCACAATAGTGTTGGTGGTTGATAGCTTTTCAAGATCTTTCTTGAGCTTTTCATTCTCATGCTTGAGCTTGACATATTCATCATATTTGTCGGTCTCAACCACTTTCTTGCCTTTGCCACTAGATCCTTGCTCAATGCTCTCAACAATTAAGTCATCACATGATGTAGCTATATCAATCTTAACAATATGGTTAGTAGCATCATGTGGCTCATTGGATAATAACTCATGAGAGACAACAAGATTATCATGATTAACCTTGAGATTTGTATACTCTTCTTTTAGCATATTGTAGCTAGTGGTGAGCTCATTATGTATCCCCTCAAGTTTATCATATTTTTCTTTAAGCTCCTTTTTAGATGATTTGAGCTCCTTGAGATTGAATGACATAGTTTTATTTTCTTCTCTAAGCTCAACACTAGCTTTTTCGGCTATATCATTTTTAGCTAAGAGTGAGTCATTTTCAAGTTCTAGCTTTTCATTTTTAGCTCTTGTCTTTCTAATGATTTTAGTATATTGATTGAGCAACTTGACAAGATCATCATAAGAGGGTGATTCAAATTCATCATCACTATCACTATTATTATTGCTAGCATGATCATCACCACTACTATCATCATCATTTTGTACCTTTCGTTCACCCTTGGCCATAAGGCATAGGTGTGTAGAGGATGACGGTGGTGGTGTTGGTGAAGATAGTAAGGAGTCAATTACAATAGCAGCCACCTTCTCATTCTCACTTTCATCATCGGATGAGCAACTTGATGAATCAATATCCGTGAGCCAATTACTAATGATGTATGCCTTGCCATTTTTCTTCTTCTTGTGGAAATCCTTCTTCTTGCCATCCTTCTTCTTGTATGGCTTGTTTTTCTTCTTCTCATCATCATCTTCATCACTTGAGTCATCTTTCTTGCCCTTGTACTTCTTGTATTTGTCTTTCTTGGGCTTGGGGCATTGATGAGCTAGATGACCAAGTTCTCCACAATTATAGCAATCCATCTCGGAGATTGGCTTCCTTCTATTGCTAGTGAAGAATTTCTTCTTCTTGCCATCAAACTTGACACCATTCTTGTTGAGCTTCTTAAGCATCTTGGCGGTTCTTCTCACCATGAGAGCAAGACTTGCATCATCAATTTTATCATCACTTGAGCTCTCATGTTGAACTCTTGCTTTGCCCTTCTTCTCTTGGCTAGCCTTGAATGCCAAGTCTTTCTTCTTGGTGGAAGAAGAGCCATCTTGTGGTGTGATGTGCATATACATTTCATGTGCATTGATCTTTCCTAATATTTGTGTTGGTGTAGCGGTGGATAGATCACCTTGATGAAGCACGGTCACAATATGTCCACATTTGTCAATGGGGAGGACACTCATGATTTTTCTTACAACATCAGAGGGTTGCGTTTGTGCAAGTCCTAGCCCATTGACTTCCTCTACAAGAACATTCAACCGTGAGTACATTTCATTAGCACTTTCTTTAGGAAGCATCTCAAATGAATTAAGCTTTTTCATTACAAGATGATAGCATTCCTCACGCTCACTCTTTGTTCCCTCATGGAGCGCACAAATGTCAGACCATAGTGCATGGGCGTCCTTGTGGTTCCGCATATGGTTAAACACATCTTTGCAAAGGCCTCTAAAGATGGTGTTTTTAGCCTTTGCATTTCATTTCTCGTAACTAACTTCATTGCCTTGAAGGTGTGTGGGATCCTTAGGTTTTGGGAGACCTTGAGAGGCGGCTCTAAGAATTCCAACATCTAGAGCTTCTAAATAAACCTCCATGCTGATTTTCCAATAAGGAAAATCATCTCCCTCAAAGATAGGAGGAGGTCCATCCTAGTGGGACATCTTTCTCTAGGCGGTTAAGCCTAATTTAGCGAGCACGAGGCTCTGATACCAGTTGAAAGGATCAAGATGCCCAAGAGAGGGGATGAATTGGGCTAATTCTAAATTGCAATAATTAAGTCCTACACTTAGCCCACTTCACCCCTTGTGTCTAGAATGTGATTCTATTGATCTACCGCATAAAAGTTTAGCACCCTAAGTTCCAATCCTACTCTAGCATGGCAATTCTAGGAATGTAAAGACAAGAAATGAATTGCTCGAATGTAAATGCTCAAAGTAAAGAGAGGGAAAGGAATGCTGTGATGTTTTGCTGAGGTATCGGAGAGTCGCCACTCCCCACTAGCCCTTGTTGGAGCACCCGCGTAAGGGTGTTGCTCCCCCTTGATCCGCGCAAGGATCAAGTGCTCTCTACGGGTTGATTCTTTGACACTCCATCATGGTGAATCGCCTACAACCGCTCACAACTTGAGTTGGGTCATCCATAAGCTCTGCCAGATGATCACCAAACTCCTAATCACCACCGAGCCGTCTAGGTGTTGCGATCACCAAGAGTAACAAGCACAAACTCTCACTTGACCACGACAAGCCTAATGAGAAGGGGTGGATGCACACTTTCTACTCTCATTGCACTAATGTGGCCTTAATCTTGGATTCTCAAATCTCAATCACCTCACTAGGCTCTTGCTCTCCTTTGCACTCTCAAGGGTGTTTCTCAGCTGAATAAATGGGCAAGAGACATCCCATGGATAAGTGGAGTAAGTATTTATACCCCCTCATTCAAAACATAACGTTTGGAGGTTGAGTCATCACTCTGCGGGGTGACCGGACGCTCCGGTCATTTATCCCTAGAACTGTGTCAGAAAGAGCCGTTAAGTTCTGACTAGACTCTGACCTGCGTCCGGTCAGCACTGACCGGACACGTCCGGTCATGAAAAACGCTCTCTGGAACCTTACTGATGTTGACCAGACGCTGGCACCTATAGTCCGGTCACTTCGCTGTTCAGCGCTCAGTCAGTTATCGGATCTTGACCAGTGTTCGGTCATCACTAACTGGACATGTCCGATCAAGAAACTCCCTCTCTGGTACCTCTCTGGAGTTGACCGGATGCAGGCACCTAGCGTCCGGTCACTTTTCACTCAGCATCCGATCGCATCCAGATGACTCTAGTTGATCAAATGAACTGACCGAACTCACCCTTCAGTGTTCGGTCACAACCAGACCAGCGTCTGGTCAGTCATTTGACCCTCTATTCACTTCCAACTCAAAATCCTATGTGAATGAAGTTTACTCCAATTGATCTTAGGGCTACTCCTGAGCTACCTAGTGCTAGATTTGACAAGTGTGCACCACACCTAACCCACTATACTCACCTAGGTCAAGCTACTAGTCCATACCACCCTTAATAGTACGACCAAAGGAAAAACAAAGTCCTAAACTACTCTAAGTGTCTCTTCAACACCAAACAACACTTAGAACTAGTCCATCCTTAACCTTGTTGTCCATCCTTTGAAAACTGAAATGATTTCCATCGATAGGGGCATGACAACCATGATTGCCCAATCAGTTGCCATTACCATGACCTAACTTAAATTGCCTCTGCAAGACACACGTTAGTCATAGTAATCTTGTGTTGTCATTAATCACCGAAACCCAACTAGAGGCCCAGATGCTTTCAAGATCAAAATTTGAAATTATACCATACTTCTCGTTATATGTTCTACAAGTCTCTACCCCTAATAAACCACAAGTTAAAACTAATCTACATCAACCCCGTAATCTCTCTCACACAGAGATAATCTTTCCTTAATCCACACCAGCATGTGCATCCAAACATGCAACATTCTAAAAATGAATGCACCAAATCTTCTCTCACCAATTCTCTTTCCTTGGACAACCATATCGATGGCCACCTATGAATGTATCTAATATGGTTGCTCAGAATTGGAATCCACTCATGCAGTGCCTTACTTCATAGTAAAGAGAAACAGAGGCAAGGGTAAACCCCTATAGCTACTTGATATCTAAATTGATGGTGAATTTTAAATTCAAATTTATTAAAATTCTGGCTATGCCTTTCCCAACAACGGCGCCAGAAATGCTTGTTGGTATTTTTATGCTCAAGTAGAGGATTCTACAACTGCATAGAATATACTGTTGTAGCACTTCACCCAAGAGTATTTCAGAGCATCGTTATTTATTTTATCCCAAGGAAAAGCAGTAGCTAAGAATGGTAATAAGTGAGAGATCCTAATATTCACCACAACTTAGTGCCAATTAGTGTAGAGGGGTAAACAAATATTGGATAGGAAGGGTGATGAAACAAGTTTGAAGCAGCTCGGGATAAATCTAGTAAGATATTGCTAGGTGGGAGACAACGAGAGAGTATAGGTTCCTATGATTCCTTCTGTGGGTATCCTAATCACACAACTGTAACCAGAGTTCTAAATCTCCGGCTAAAGGGTTTAGGGGCACCACCGTCGAGGCGCTATAGCCGCTAATAGCCCACTAGGATCACACGTTGCCCCTATTTTTATTTTTTGTCATTTTTGCAATTATTTTCATCTATAAACAATACCTTATCCCCTCCTATTAAACATAATCTTATCCTCCGCCACCAGCACCTAGATGTCTTTGATAAACCTTGGCATCTTTGGGGCTCTAGGGCCGCCATCGCCGTGTTGGTCTTTTCTATGGAGAACAGAGACTCAGAGGTGGAGGCCGTTTGGGCCAGCTGTTTTTTGGGCCATCGATGTTTAGCTGCTACTGCCGCTAAATGAATGTCCTTTTAGCATATTCTCCAGCTAAACACATCTATTAGCGTCTAGGGTTGCTTAGCGCTAAAAGTTAGTTCTCCTAGCTTTTTCCTTCTCTAGCAGCTATCTCCGGCTATAGCGGCAGCTATAGTCGGAGATTTAAAACTTCGACTGCAACACAAAGATTGAGTCCACACAACGGGCATATTAGGTGGTAGGTGAGACATTAGGAGATGTAACTCCTACCCAAAGCAGCTACACAATTGATGCTTTCCTTACCTTTTAAGAACTTTTGTCTCGAACACATGGTGGAATACAAAGACTAGATAGGGTTGTCACCACCTACTAGCTACCATAAACAATCCATGCAACAAGTGGTAACCAAAGGCAAGATTGGGTATAAGCACCACGCTTACACCTTCTCTAACTACACTAATTGTGTATACATAGATCAATTAGAGCACCTAATGAAAGGCGATGATCGTATACAAGTGTGGGTCCAAGATCTCAGTCTAGTATGTAACAACTATATGCTATGATAGAGCACAACAACAATATGGTTAGTATAATGTTGCACAAAGGAAAGACTAAGTAAGAGCATCTCTAAGAATTCCCAACAGTTTCTTCCCAAACCCATGGAGTTTTCCAACTCACCAAAAAGTTTTAGGAGGAATAAATAAGACCATCTCCAATAGTTTCCAATAATTCACTCCTAAAATATAGAAGACAATTTTACATCTAAAATCCTATACTATTGCTAAATTATCCTAACCACTTTTGTATATTCTTTCTCTCTTGTACATTTACATCAGGAACCCTTTCCTACTCTTTATTCTTTCCCACACCCTTCTCCTTAGATTGGCACACGGATACGCCTGCGTGTTCGATGGTTTTTTTTTCCAAATACCAAAAGATTGGAAGGTGGGATTGTGAACTCATGATGATGGTTTTTTTCTATTATGGCAAAAAAATCCTAGATTAGGAGGCTTTATTAGAAACTCTTGGAGATGCTCTAAAGTAAAGGAAGAATAATATCTCCTACAACTAAAAAGAACAAAGTGTGGACATTTTTTGGTGCGACATTTGTTTTGGTTCGTCCGTCTACCCACGCCTATGATCCCACGATATCTTAATTACTGATTGATCGTGCCATTCTCCTTGATTGAATATTGCCTATCATGTGATAGAGGAATCACGACAAAATAGGAAGTAGAAAATTATTGTGCTATCCATATACACATTGCATGTTTGCATGCACCAGCATACATGGCAACGAGCAAAAGGAAAGAGAATTAACATAGAAGGAAAGAGAATTAAGACAAAAGGAACCTCTTTGCATTTCTGAGAACCTTGCCAAATCTGCCTACATTTAATTACTTCCCCTATTTGCATTTGCAAGAGGGATAGCTTTTTCCTCTTTTCATTTGCTTTCACGCTCACGTGTTCCATCGCCCTCGCTTGCTGTTTCTTGCGTGAACCATAGTTGATATCATCTGTCTTCCATGGCTCAGCCTCCTAATCCCAAGAGAAGGTTCCTACCACTTCCTGACTGGAGATCCGGCCTGCCAGAGGATCTCCTCGAGTCCATCAGGCAGTGTCTCGTGTCAGGCCATGACGTGGCGTCCTTCCGATCCTCTTGCTCCCCATGGCGCACCGCCGTCCTATTCGTGACCTTCGGGCTGCTCCTACTGCTCCTGTTCAACCCCGACTTGGACCGCGTCGGCTTCTACTGCATCCTAGAGAAGGTGGTCTTGTCCAAGATGCTGCTCGACATGCGTGGCAAGGTGGCTTGCGGCTCCTCGTGTGGGTGTTGGTGCTCATGTATGAGGCAGCGTCCATGACACTGCTGAATCCAATCACCGGTGCCCATGCCCTCGCGTTGAGCTCCCGCCAGCAGGCGAACACATCGCGGCGGCGTCCTCATCGGAACGCGTGTCTAGGGTACATGACCGGTGGCTCCTCCATCCCACCAATGGCTATGGGGACGCGGATGCCGCAGGCAGAGCCATCAAGCTAGAAGACATGATGGATGTGTTCTTTTGTGAGATCGTGCTCTCGGTGTCGCCTGACGCCGCCGACCACGAGTGCATGGCCATGGCCATGCTTGGGTGCTCCACGGAGGTCGCATTCTGCCGGGTTGGAGTCGATTACTCATGTACCAAATCTCCGGCTGTGCTTGTGTGTATATTACTCATGTACCAAATCTCGGCACTATTTGTTAAATTCCGAATGCGTGGTGGTTTCTAGTTTTGATGTAATCAAACATATGCTATCAATGCCGATTTTGAATGGAAGAATTGGCAAATGGATTTTAGCGTTGTCGGAATTTAATTTAAGATATGAATCGGCAAAGGCGGTAAAGGGTCAAATTATTGCCGATTTTATTACCCAACATCGGGATCTTTCTGTTGAGGCGATAAGCATTGTGCCTTGGGCCTTGTTCTTCGATGGATCATCTTGTAACAAAGGTGGTGGTGCTGGTATTCTTTTGATTTCCCCACAAGGAAAAGCTTTTGAGTATGCAGTTCCTATTGAATTTCATGTTACTAACAACCAGGCAGAGTATGAAGCATTGCTTAGAGGGCTTCAGCTTCTTATAGAAGTAAAGGCCGTTGCTGTTGAAATCTTTGGGGATTCTGAGTTGGTGATTAATCAACTGAATGGTCAGTATGAATGCAAGAACAATGTGTTAAGAGAATATTATGAAGAGTGCAGAGAACTTTTGAAGAATTTTCTGATGGTGACCTTGCATCATATCCCTAGAGAGTACAATGAAGAAGCAAATAAGTTAGCTCAAGCTGCTTCTGGGTATCGAGAGAGTCGGGAAGTTTTTGCTATGGAGGAAGATGTTTTAAATACTGATCCAGTAGATGGTGATTGGAGATGCGAAGTTACCAATTATCTGAAAAATCCATCTCAAAAGGTTTCCCGAAAACTTAGGTACAAAGCTCTCAAATTTGTGTTTCTTGATGATCAGTTATATTACAAGTCCATCGATGGAGTATTGCTCAAATGCTTAAGTCAAGAAGAGGCCAAGAAAGTGATGTATGAGGTTCACGAAGGATTGTGTGGTGCACATCAGTCAGCTTATCGGATGAAGTGGATAATTAGGAGAACTGGTTATTTTTGGCCAACTATGTTGGAAGATTGTTTTGAATATTACAAAGGGTGTCACAATTGTCAAAAATTCGGCAATATTCAAAAAGTTCCAGCGTCTGCTATGAATCCTATAATCAAGCCTTGGCCGTTCAGAGGATGGGGTATAGATTTAATTGGTTAGATCAACCCTCCTTCTAGTAAGGGACACAAATTTGTACTCTTGGCCACGGATTATTTCACCAAGTGGGTTGAAGCTATCCCTTTGAAGAAGGTAACATTAGAGAATATGATCAGTTTTGTTAAGGAACATATAGTTCACAGATTTGGGATTCCTCAGACTATAACAACCGATCAAGGAACTCAATTTACTTCTTCAGAATTCTGTGACTTTGCCAAAAGTATGGGGATTAAGTTGTATAATTCTTCTCCTTATTATGCACAAGCTAATGGTCAGGCAGAAGCATCAAATAAGATTATGATTAAAATTATCCAGAAGAAGATTGATGAAAAACCAAGGAAATGGCACTTGGTTCTTAATGAAGCACTGTGGGCTTACCGAATGGCTTGTCATGGATCCACTCAAACGTCTCCCTATGAACTGGTTTATGGGCATCATGCTGTACTACCATGGGAATTACGGTTAGATTCAAGGCGAGTTGTGTTACAGAAAGGATTGGCAGAAGAAGATTATAAGAATCTGATGATGGATGAATTGGAAGATTTACATTTGATTCGTCTCAAGGCATTGGAAAATATTGAGAAAAATAAAATACGCGTTGCCAAGTATTATAACAAAAGGGTTAGGCTGAAGCAATTCGCAGAAGGAGATTTGGTTTGGAAAACTATATTGCCAGTTGGAACAAAGGATAGAGCGTTCGGCAAATGGTCTCCAAATTGGGAAGGTCCTTTCCGAATAGTAGAATGTGTACCTGGCAATGCATACATATTGAAGACTTTATTTGGGGAGGAGTTTACCAGAGCTATCAATGGAAGGTTTCTTAAGAAATACTACCCTAGTGTTGAGGTTGGTTCATGAATGTAGATCAGAAAAACCGACAAAGAGAAAATCGCCTTTAGCCTAAAGATCGAACACAAGACTGAGAATAGCCGATATTGTTCATATCGCCTTTAGCCTAAAAATCAGATACAAGACTGAGAATAGCCGATATCGTTCATATCGCCTTTAGTACAAAATAGCCGATGCAGTTTGCATCGCCTCTAGCACAAGAATGTTTATTCGAAACTGGGTTGTTTTCAGCATTTTTCTGACAGTCGCAAGTGGAATTTTACCGAAAAGAATCAAAGAAATAAGTATTCTTCCAAAGGGCGAGATTATTTATAAAAAGTCCATCCTAATACAAACTATTCCTCAAATAACTTGTTGAGGACGGACTGGGGGTTTGTGATTTCGGCAAGGGCAGCAGCATGATCGTCGTAGGCCTCCAGACGCTCATCGATGTCGTCGACTTCGTTCGGGCGTCCTCCAACGAAGCCAACTAGCTGGGAGGAGTAGTCCTCGTTGGTTTGGGAGGTCATTGCCGCCAGCCCGAGAGAAGTGCCGAGGTGCACACCTTGGATGACGGCCTGATCAATGCGGCCGTCCACAGCATCAAGGCGTGCCTCGGATGTCTCCCCCTGAGCATTCACCTTGTTGGCAATCTTGTTCGCCGCCGTCTTCAAGCGGTCATTCTCCGCGGAAAGAGCTGGGCAGAAAAGAAAAAAAAATGGGTCGGCAAGCAAGGGAAGCCAGGATGATGAAACTAAATGAAGATATCAAACCGGTGATGGCGTCGCAGAGTTGCTTCCGCTGGTCCTCCCATTCGGCTTGATCGATGCCGAATTTCTTGGAGACGTCGCCTAGCTCCTCTCGGGCTTCGTCCCTCTCCTGGCGAAACTTGAGTGCCTCCTCGTGGGAATACGGATGGTATGCATCTGCTGGTTCCGCCGAGCCCCAAGGATTGGAATGATAGGAACTTGAAGAGCTGGAAGAACCGGATGATGGAGTTCCCAGCTGAGCTGCTGTCGTCGGAGGAAGGAGATGATATTGGCTGGAGCTGATGACCCTTATCCTGATGAATGAGGAAGAAAAATCAAAACTAAGAGATGAACAAGAAAGTTGCAAGGGGGCAAAAAGCCGAATCGTACCCACGACGCCAGCAGCGCGATGCTCTGCTTCCTTCAGCCTCCCCGTCGGCAGGACGCTTGCCACGGTCGCCACTATTCACCATTTGCTTTGGTGGAGGTTAGGGTTTTCCTCTGGGATGAATCGAACGAAGGAAGTGGAGGAGACAGATGTGAGAATGCTAAAGCGAAGGTAGCGATGAAGGCTGACGGAAGGGTCTATTTATAAACCAGAGCGAAGGATCATGGCGAATTCTACGGGATCGTGGGGCGAGAATGCCGAACGGTGGAGTAGGGTTTTTCCCTTTCAACTGGGCCACTACTGGGCTGGGCCAGGCGTGGGTTAAATCGGACATCGCTCAACTGTCTCCCTGTTTTGTTGGAGCCAGCATTGTTCGGCTATACCCTCACAACATTTAAATTAGGATTCGTTCGGCTATTGGAAGAATGGAGACAATCGGCTACGTTCTAATCGAGTAATTTAAGGGAAAATAGCCGATTGCTTGTTTCGAACGAATAAAATAAGTAAACATAAAGTTAGTTAATCAAGGGAAAGAGGATATCGTACTTAAGTTTATTACAAACCCAATGTCTACTGGCTCAAAAGATGATTGATTGCCTCTATGGCCTCAGTCCTGATTCGGCTAACATTATCTAGCACTTTTTGATCTTCATCTTCGGAACTCTGGATGCTGGATAACTTAGTCTTGATGTGCTGGTCTTCTTTGATGATCGAAGTCATCTTTGATGAAGCTGCTTCTATGTTCTTCGGCAAATTAGCTATATGGGCCCTGTGAGACTAAATTTTGGCATTCAGTTCGGTTAGTTGAGCTTCTAATCTGCTTTTTTCGTCCTCCATGGCTTTCAGTTCAGGCTCCAAGGTTGTCAGGGAATTTCTTGCAGTATGGATATGAGAGTGAAGGTCTTTGATCTCTAGCTTTTTCAAAGATCTATCCTTCTGCAGAACAGCCCTCGAAGATATGTTCTTGGTTGCCCTTCTCACCATGGCAAAGTGGTCATCAAGATGGGCTGCAGATTCTAGGGGGGCTTTGAGAGCAGAGGGGATATCTTGATCAATGAGTTCAAGAAGGTCTTTTATCTGGTCTGCATCCTGAACCAGACTAATGGTATCCTTGTTCAGCAGAATGATCACCTCTTTTAGCCGAGCTTGATTTTCCAGCGATAAGGTTTGATGGGAAGTGATCTCTTCACCTTTCTCAATGACGTAGTCCTCAATAGAGAAGGAGTAACTGGGGGTCGGTTTAGTGATGTTCTTCTAAAAGAAAAGAGAAGAAGGAAGGTGTTAGCCGGTTGGGTGATTTTGTTAAAATATAGTGTAAAACAAGGAATTACCTGCTGAGATGGTTGATCATCAGGATGGGTTATACCCTGGCTTGCTGGGGAACTTGGCTGAAGATTCAGAGGGGACAGGTTTGGAGCTTGATCAGGAGAAGTTTCCCTTGCCAGTTCATCTAAGATTTCATCTATTTTTAGTGAAGTAAATGATAATGAGCATAAGAGATAGATGTTATTAAAAAGAAAGAAAAGAGAATTGGTTGAACAATGTTACCTATAGTCTCATCAGGTTTATGAGCCTTTGAACCTTCAGCTTCATGAGTCTCTAAAGTTTCGCTATCATGGATTTCTTCATCTTCAGTAAAAACTTTAGGGGTTGGTTCTACAGGTGTTGAGGTATTGCCTAGTGTGGGAATTTCGACTTATGGCTGCAATAGAAATAATGAATGTAAGAGGTGGTCAGGTTTACTGCTAAGTGAGGTTAGTAACCTGATAGAGAATAAAAGGTTCATACCTTAAGAGATAATTTGGCTTTCTTGGTCCTTGGTTTCTTGGGTAAGAGAAAACTTTCAGGTGTTTTCCTTTTGCTTTTCCCTCTTGAAGATGCAGCAGCTGAAGTAGCAGGAGTTCTCATGAATGACTTTAGAGGTGCTGAATCCAAAGTTGTGGAAGTTTTCATGAATTCCTTTAAGTTTGGAGCATCAAACCCCAGAGCAGGTTTGGGACCAGCCGAATAGTACTGGATTGCTTTGGCTGGGGGAGTAAACTCAAGATCCTGTGCATGACTAGATGTTAAAATAAGAAGTGGATTCAAGAGCAAGATCGGGTTGCAAGTTTTTGCATAAAGAATGAACTGATATATTGAAGATATGAGCATGCCATTCTTGCCACCAAGAAACAAAGAAGGGATGAGCAACATCTATTAGCCCAAATGGAGATGGTTCGTATGTTGGCAATTCCCATCCTAATTCAAAGATCTTCTTAGCTTCCATTCCTTCTGTTATTACTTCCCTTGACTTTATGATTGTTGAGAAGAGGAATCTTGGAGGCAGTTGGCCACATCCTAATTGTCTAGCCACCATATTTGGATAGTAGAATTCATAGGTGGACTGCACTAACCTCCCATGATGAAATTCGGCTGGTAGAGTGCAAGGTTTGATAAAGGAGTTGAAGATCTCCGTGGATTCTTGACCTGAACAACCAATTTCATAGCTAAACTTGCAGGGCAAAGTCAAATTTTCATTTTCTCTGTAAGGAAACCAGAGCACATTGCCGAATCCTTTGAAAAACAGCTTGAAGAAATGACCGATGTCTATGTCAATGCTTATGGATGATGCTGCTTCCCCATAAGTCTGACAAGCCTTGACCTTTGCTGTATTGCCTTCAGCATAGTTAACTAAAGGAAAACTTAGATTGAAGAGGCTCACAGAGGTTATCTGATGCATATATAACTGAAGCCACATTTGAATTAGCCACCAGGGACCATTTACACAAGAGATTTCTCCACCTTGGCGCATCTGAAGAGTAATCTGATGCATCATATGATAAACAGACCCTAAGAGATATTTGCCTAGTGGGATCTGAGTGCCTGCAGCTAAGTCTTCAGCCATCACCATGTGATTCAGAGTTGGTTCATTGGATTTTCCACAGAAGATGAATCTGCATAGCCACATATTCATGAAGGCTTTCAACTCTTTGTCAGAAACGGTGCCAGATGCATTCATGTAGTTCTAGATATGTTTGACCCATCCACATCCAGAACTGACGGCTCTTTGATTACTTTTGCTCTTGTACTTATAGGGATATACTGGCAGTGACACGTTCAAACTGGTCATCATGAATACGTCGGCTAGAGTGATAGTCATCATACCATGACCAAAGATGAAGGAATTAATGGTGTCAGACCAAAAATGGGAAGCTGCTATCAGAAGAGAGTCATTTCTGGGTGTTTCTGCTAAGGATAATTCCAGACAATGACTGATGTCTTGACTTTCCCAGTGGCTACTGCTTTTCTCCATCATTCTCCTGTACCAATTCCACCATCCGGTGATTGGGGGGAATGGCCAATTCTTGAACGTGTTTGGCCATCGGTTTGGCGAGGTGATCCCAGATTTGAAAGGGATTCTTTGGGTTTCCTTCTCGATGATTTCTGAAGGGTCAGGGTTTCCCATTGGGCCGAGGAAATAGGAGTCAAGGTTGGCAGCATAGGGGATCAAAATCTGGTTCTTGTATTCCTTTAAGAGGTGATTAATATCAAAGAGGAATAAATCAAAAGAGGAACGGGAGGATCAAATGAAAATTGCCGAATATAAATGAAGTTTACCTCTGGGATTTCATCCTGGGTCGCCATTGAAGATTCAAAGTAGGTCTGAGGTTGCGCTGGGAGCTTGAATATTTGGGCAGCGGCTGCAGTATTGAACGGTGCTGACCTAGGAGGAAGAAAGAGCTTGTGGTCAATTTTAGAATAAAACAACTTTTATCCCGAAATTGAGGGGGCATGTGTTAACACTGGATTTTGGTCGATTCTAGAGGATGATAGGTGGACCCGCATGCGGGAAGAAGGGTATTCGGCAAACAAAGCAAGCGGTCGGCTAAATGATTATGCGGTCGGTTACTCCAGAAGGCGGTGACTCCATTCGGGAAAACAGAAGATGGCAGGCAAGGCCGATCGAAAAGGTGAAAGTTGTAATAGTAAAGGACTCTAAAAGTTTAGGGTAAGGAATCGTAAGTTTCCAAGTTTGTTTAAAGGTTCCTTTGTAAATCGTAGTCCTCTAGGACTCGTGTTTTGTCTAGGGTATAAATATGGACCCTCGACCATTGTAATAGAAGTTCACAACCAAATCAATACAACCGGCCCCGTGCCAACTTTCGAGTCCTTTTGTCGTGTCGTCGAGTTCTTCGAGAGGAGTCATCGATCCGTCGACCTCCGTAAGTTCCGACAACCTTGTTATCATGTTTAGTATCATGCGGTGGATTTAGACGTGATGCAAGTAGTCTTGTTTGTTTTCAATGGTCGTGCGGCGGATCTTTGTTTGACAATCAAGAAGTCTTTGCTTATGCTTTGTTTATGAGTAGATACCGTGCGGCAGGCGTTTGCTCAATATGCTTAGTGAAAGCAAGATAGTTATCGGCTCTTTTAGATATGGCAAATCTAAATAGATTCATTAAGTTATCCGGTGTTGCATGTTACGGAACATTTTATATATATTTGTAACATACTTCTGCCCAATCTAGATTGATATTGTTCGGCCTTTTCTCTCTTGTGGTTTTATTCGTGCTTCAACGATCATTGCTTTTTCATAATACCTTTGCAACTAGATAGTGTGCTTATAATGGCTGAATTATTTTAATCTAGATTGTCACATGTCGCGGGTTCATGCATGTTAATCATGTTTAAGCTTTAACAAAACCAGGTGTCGTGCGGCAGATGCAGGTTTTAGATTAGTTTAATCGTTTTTACTTGCACGTTCCTTCTTCATGGACCCCAATTCGGCTGAACTGCCGAGCTTGGTTATGCATTAACTCATAATTAATTTTACTTGTTCAAACATGTCTTCCCATGCACGTGTATTCGGCAATCAGGTCTCCACGTGCATTCATCTTACGATTAGCTGAACGGTTTATGAACTCATTGGCAGACAGCTCTCTATAGCTGTATGTCGTTGTAAGTGGCTTCAGGGCCGTATATGTGGAACTGTCTGGTATTACCCGACATGTTCCGGTTTGACATTTAATTGTTTTATCCCTTGTTAGTTTTCAGGTCAAATTGACTGGCACGCTTCCGGATAACGAAGCACCCGGGAACCCAATTGAAGCTACGCTTTTCGGCTTGCTGTGTGTGAGGCACAGTGCGTCACATTTTGTGTCAACAGATGCAATTAGGAAGTACTATTGCAACGGATTTGTGTTTGATGCAACTGTTATTTTTTGAAAGAAAATTGACTAACGTGAAAACACCTTGTGGCTACCTAATAAGTGAGACAGATAGGCACCACGCTCGTGCCTCTCAGCTCGCAAATCACGTGCCTCTCAGCTTTCCTCTCTGGGCTGGGTTGTGAGGCTACAATATTTGGCCCAACCTCCTAGGGCCAGCCCAGAGAACAACATATACTATAAAGGGTTCTTTGGGCCACGCCTAGGGCCGTGGCCCTAGGCCCAAATCCACCCCTGGTTCTAGTTCAGTCTGTGCGGCAACCCTTCCTATTCGTGAATCGCGATTCCACGGCATTGCATGATGTCGTGCTGCTGCGCCGCTACGCGGCCGTTCCGCGCGTGGTTTCGGATCAGAGTTCCCAATTCCCGTAAGCTAATCTCGTGATCCCAAAGTGTGGACGCTAGGCGCTAACACGGTCACTGCAGATCGATCTACAATCCCTTCGTCCCTAACTCATGACTCCTGTGGCTGCGGTAAGTGGTTTTAGTAATCACTAATCCGTAGTACAGTCTCATTGGCTTCTGTTGCAGTATTTGTAATTTTTTTACCCTGCAATTCAATCCATACTAGCATCAAGCGACTGAAGCTAATAGTTGATCCATTAATTTAATTGAATTCATCAAGCCATATAGGGACAAAACAACTGAGTGGCTGCAGGTAGTATAATTTCAGTTTTGAAATTATTTAAATTGTATTTAGTATATATGGCTTCCACTTAATTCATGAATTTAAACCTTATTACCGAATTGGTAAATGGATTTACCGAATTGTGTATGAATTTTTTTGTGGTACATACCCTGACCTAAAATCCTAGATTCGCCACTGCTTTGTTTCCAATATGTAGCATGTTCTTATTTATCTTTGTGTGTGTTTGTCAGGTGTTCAAATCAATGTCACACCAAGGTAGAAGTTGGATGTGGCTGGATAAGGCATCTGCAGAGTGGCAACAAGGATTAACATATTATCTTGATAGCACCTTTGGAGGCAGCTCTAAAGGAGGAACGGCACCATGTCCATGTTCAGCATGTCGTTCCATGTCATTTAGAAAATGGTCGGATGTTCAGAATCATTTGCTTCAAAAAGGTTTTGATGAAAGCTTCATCCGAGAGCAGGAAAGTATATGTGAAGGTTCAGCTATTGATGATGTTGATGATAGGGCTGGTACCATAGAATTGTTACATTCTTTGATCAGGGGTACTATACGTGGAGAAATCGATGAGGAATAGCCAAATGAGATGGCAAAGAAGTTCTTTAAATTGCTACAAGAGGCCAAGAAGGTGTTGTTTCTAGGCTGCACGGAAGCTACCCAGGTGTCTTTCATTGTCAAAATGTTTCAGATGAAGTGCATGTTTGGTTGTAGTAATGCTTGCATGGAGTACGTACTTGGGCTATTCTTACTTATTCTTCCTAAAGGACACTGCCTCCCAGATAGTATGGAGAAGATCAAAAAGGTTGTTAGAGATCTTGGTCTAAATTATGAAAAGATAGATGCATGCTATAATGATTGTGTGTTATTTAGAGGGAAAGAATTTGAGGGCCTGGATAATTGCCCAAAATGTGGTGAGACAAGGTGGAAGCAGTCTAAAGAGGTACATGATGTTGGCAGTAGTTGTGGCTCAAAAAAGCGTGTTCCACGTAAAATCCTACGGTACTTCCCACTGATTCCACGGCTCCAAAGGATATATATGTCAGAGACTAGAGCATCATATATGCGTTGGCATAAGGAAGAATTGGTGGTTGATGGAAAAATGCGACATCTTGTGGACTCCAAAGCATGGAAACATGTGGATGCAACCTATGAATGGTTTGCATAGGATCCTCATAATGTCAGGCTTAGTCTGGCATCTGATGGATTCAATCCATTTGGTATGTTGAATGTGTCATACAGTTGTTGGCCTATGATTTTAATTCCTTACAATCTTCCGCCATGGTTGTGTTTGAAACAGTCGTATTGGATGTTATCGATGATGATCCCAGGAGCGAGATCGCCTGGTGTTAGCATTGTTGTGTACTTGCAGCCTCTAATTGATGAGCTCAAAGTTCTCTGGGAAGAGGGTGTCAAAGCCTAGGATGCAAAGGAGAGGAAGGATTTTGATTTGCATGCAATTCTACCGTGGACAATCAATGACTTTCTAGCATATGCGATGCTTTCTGGATGGAGTACGAAAGGCAAGTTTGCATGTCCATACTGCCATACGGAAATAGACTACTTATGGTTGAAGCATGGGAAGAAGCACTACTACATGGGGCATCGTTGCTTTTTGCCTATAGACCACAAGTGGCGCAAAAACAAGGTCAGTTTCAACAACAAGACAGAATATAGGGAGGCTCCACAACCACTGACTGGAGAACAGGTGTTGCAACACTATGATAGTTTTGACCAAGTCACATTTGGCCCTAAATCAAGAAAAAGGAAGCAGCATGACGAAGAAAAGAGATGGCACAACTGGAGGACGAAGAGTATTTTCTTCCAGCTTCCGTACTGGAAAAAATTGCTTATTAGGCACAACTTGGATGTGATGCATATCGAGAAAAATATATGTGAGAGCATATTGGGCACTTTGCTAGACATAGAAGGTAAAAGTAAGGATAATGAGGAAGCTCAGGTTGACATGCAGCATCTCAGGATAAGGATGGATCAGCATCCAGAGCATGAGAATGGTAAGTTCACCTTACCACCTGCTTTGTACAAATTAGAGAAAGATGACAAGAAACTTTTATGCAAATTTCTACATGAAGTTAAGTTGCCTGATGGGTACGCGTCCAATATCCAAAGATGTGTGGATGAAAATCGGTGTCAGCTGTCTGGTATGAAAACTCACAATTATCATATTATATTCCAGAAACTTTTACCATTAGTACTATGCAACATTCTGCCTCAAGAAGTTGTTGTCCCATTGATTGACTTGAGTAGGTTCTTCAGTTCGCTTTGTTCAAAGGAGCTGGATGAAAAGGAGCTTGCTAACAAGAGTGCTTTGATTAGGGAGACTCTATGTCGGCTTGAGATGATATTCCCACCTACTTTTTTTGACATCATGGTACATTTGCCAGTTCATCTAGCTGAAGAGGCTTCACTTGGTGGACCTGTATGCTATAGATGGATGCATCCCATGGAGAGATATCTGCGTATGGTAAAAGGTTATGTGAGGAACAAAGCACATCCTGAAGGCTCAATAGCGGAGGGATATATCACAGAAGAGTGCATGACATTTTGTTCTTTGTTCTTCAAAGACATGCCAACTCACCCAGAGCGTCATGAAAGCGCTGTAGCGCCTGAACCACCATCTGGTTTGAGCATTTTTTGTGACCTTGACTACAGTAGGAAAGGCTATAGTTTCGAGGTCTTGGACAAATCCAAGATGCTGAGAATAAGGCACTACATACTCACAAATACCGAGGAGTGTGCTACTTTGCCCGAGTGAGTTAAATTTAACATTTCAGCATGCTATTTTTTTTGTTCACATGATATATTACTAATTCTTTGCATTTTGTTTGGTCTGCCCACTGCAGTGCACATAAGGCTTCACTAAAGGAATATAATCCGCATAATGTTGAGAGAAGACACAAGCAGCAATTTGTTGGTTGGTTTGAGGACAAAGTGAGTCACCAGAATTTTTTTGTTCATATTATGATGCACGTAATGAAAGCATCTTATTATTTTTTGTTAAATGGAAGTACAGACCAAACAAGAATATGACCAAGGAAAAGCTAGTGAGGAGATGTACAACCTTTCTCAAGGACCAGATGATCGTGCTCGTGTATTCAATAGATGTTTCATCAATGGCTTCCTATTTCGGACGGTGTCGGCAGAGACGAGCTTGATCACAGAAAACAGTGGTGTCCTTGTCAAGGGTGATGAAAGTACAGGTAATATGGACTGGTATGGAGTTATTAAGAAAATTATCTCTCTACAATTCACTGGTGGAAAGGAAGTGATGATGTTTCAGTGTGATTGGTTCTATGTCCCCGCTCCAACAAAGAACAAAGGTAAAGGGTACAACAAAGATCAATATGGAATTATAGATATTGATACTACCTGTCTCAGATATTCAGATGATCCCTATATTCTGGCGACACAAGTAGAGTAGGTGTTTTATGTCAAACACGCAAAGAAATCAAATTGGTGTAGCGTTGTTCGAATCAAACCAAGAAACCTTTTCTCCATGCTAGAATTTGCTAGTGTTGAAGAGGAAGTAGAAATTGATGTTGACTCATTGCTTGTTGGGGTGGAGGACATGACTGTTAGAAGCGATTAGGGGGACTTGATGAATTGGCGATGAACGGACATGGAAGGGGAAGCAATTGATACTTCTGTTATTTAGAAAGCAATTGCTCAGTCTATACCAGAACCAAATGATGAAGATTTTAGTGATGAGGGTGAAGATGATGTAGACGCATATATTGACGATAGAGTTGTCGCACCTGCCATTGCGACAGATGATGAAGCCGATGATGATTTTTTTGTTTAAGTATTCACAATTTTTCTTGAATGACGTTTGGATGTTCTTAGCTGATCAGCAGCATGCTTATGTTAAAACGTGCATTTGTGTGTGTGTGTGAGAGCAGCAACTAGAAGGTTTGAATTACATGCAATACAAGATAGTACCAAACATCATTCCAATCATTACATGCATACAAGATATACTTCTATTAGAATAGTACACCAAATAGTAAAAACATAAGTTGAAAAGCTTATAAATCTATTCTACGTATTGCTACGAACACGTGAGCGAAAGGATCACTCAAATCGGACTTAAAACGCGAAAGTTATGCATGAAATAAGAGGTAATGGCATTCCTATAAATAAACTAAACCTATTTTTGAATTAAAACAATTAAAAATATGAATATTCACGGTTATAGGACTGTGGGTACTAATTCTGGAAAATACAGGGGCCTAACCGAATAAAAACAGGACTGATATGCAATTACTTTGAATTAAACTGGACTGCGGGTTGATTCTACGAAAACAGAAGGGCTTTTCTGCAAAACTATACGTGGCTTGACTGAATGTTGACCCTAGGTGCTGACTGGTCGACACATGGTGCGCTGGGATTCGCTTGGTGCACCACGTGGCTTGGTGGATCTGCTGATGCGGCTTCACAGGCCGGTCCATGGGTCCATGGTGAGACCCGCGTCGCTGCACAGCACCGCCGGCGAGCATGCCATGGTCGGCGGTGAGGCAGTCATGGCGGTGAACGCCGGAATGGTGCTCGGGACCTCCCCATTCAAAACAAAAAGCACGGGGATGATCTATAGAACCTAGCGAATTCAATGGGAAGCAAAACATGGGTGGGAACATGCCGGTGAGCTGGTTCCATGGCGGCGCCATGGCCGACGTCAACTGCAGGTCGTCGATACGGCATTCTAGGGCATGAAATTATGAATGGAAGGCACGAGAAGGATGGGGAGCTCACCGCGAGTTCGAGAAAGGCGACGGATGTGTTCGGGAAGGGCTTCGAAAGCGGGGTCGATGACGGCAGCGATCTGGAGAGATGACGACGTGCGGTGAGGGCTAAATCCGAGCAACACAAGGGCAATACAGCAAAATGAAGACACCTACACCTATGGGAGATCATGGCGAAGCTCCGAGTGGTGTTGTCGATGGCGATTGAGGCACGGGTGAGGATGAATTGCGGCGGTAGTGTCTGGATGGCGAGAGCAGAGGATGGGAGAGAGAAGGGGTCGGCATGGAGCTTTATAGGCCGGGCGGTGCGAGGAAAAAGGAAGGAGAGCGAGGAGATTGGGCGGGATTGGCCGCCTGCCTTGCATGCAGGGCGGAGGTGGCTTTCCATGCCAGGTAGCGCCATCGGCGGCGGTGGAGAAAGGAAAGTGTGCCGAGAAGAAGAAAGGAAAGAAGAGGCACGACGCTGGTAGGTGGGCCTGCGTCGCAGCGAGGAAGAAAATGGCTTGCGGGTGGCTGGCTGGTGAGGCCAGTGCGCAGTGAGAGGGAGAGAGCGGATGGGCAGCGCATGTGGGCGATGAAGGCCGAGCAAAGCAGGCCGAGCTAGGCCACGCGGTGCGGTTGCGGTGTGCGTGAGGGAGAAAAGGGAGGCGCACGGAGCAGGCCGGTGATTGGGCTGAAGCGAAGCAGGCCGGCCATGGAAGAGAATGGGAAGGAGAAAGGAAGAAAGGGGAAGGGCTGCTGGGCCACCAGCAGATCGAAATTGGGAAGGGAAAGGGAGAAGAGGGCCGAGCCAGATCTTGGGCTAGGCTGAAAATGAAAGGTAAATTTTTCAAAATCAAATTCTTTTACAAATCTATTTTTCAATTCTAAGCCAAATTCAAATGGAATTTGAATTCAACTTCAAATCATCTAGGCCTACACTCAACCAAAAATAATATTCTTTGGCATGAATGCAACAAACATGTTTCTAAACCTTATAGTTACTTTTATTAACCCATGTTTATTATTTGGCCTAAGTTAAAAATACCTGGAAAATTTAATAAATGCTAAGAATTAATTGCTAATTTGTAGTAAAAAATTTTGGGTGTTACAAACCTACCCCCCTTAAGATGAATCTCATCCTTGAGATTTGGATGGTTCAAAGATATTGGGATAGTCAGTTCTCAGATCTTCCTCTCTTTCCCAAGTTGCCTCATCCACAGAGTGTCTGTTCCACTGAACCTTGCACATTCTTATTATCTTGCTCCTTGTGATTCTCTCCGCTATTTCCAAGATTCTCACTGGATATTCTTTGTATGATAGATCCCCTCGGATATCCAGTTCTTCCAAAGGTAGTTGTTCCTCAGGTACTCTCAAACATTTCTTAAGTTGCGACACATGGAAGACATCATGAACACCTGAGAGCTGCTCTAGTGATTCTAGCTGGTAAGCAACTTCTCCTCTCCTGTTGATGATCTTGAATGGTCCCACATACCTAGGTGACAACTTTCCCTTGGTATAAAATCTCTTAACTCCTTTCATAGGTGAAACTTTGAGATAAACAAAGTCACCGATTTCAAACACCAAACTTCTTCTCGTGTCCGCATAGCTTTTCTGTTGAGACTGTGCAACCTTCAAGTTTTGCCTTATTGTTTGTACTTGTTTTTCTGCTAGTTGCAAAACATCTGGTCTAAAGACTTGACTTTCCCCGTTTGATTCCAAAACAATGGGGGTTTTGCACTTTATGCCGTACAATGCCTCAAACGGTGCCATCTTAAGACTCTTTTGGTAGCTATTATTATAGGAGAATTCGACATAAGGTAAACTCTTATCCCAACTTGTCCCATACTGTAGAGCACAAGCTTTTAGCATATCCTGTAAGATCTGATTTGTTCTCTCAGTCTGCCCATCCGTCTGAGGATGGTAAGCTGAGCTAAAGTTCAACTTCGTATCCATGGACTCATGCAATTTCTACCAAAAATGTGATGTGAACTGGGTACCCCTATCTGAAACAATCTTCTTTGGTACTCCATGTAAACGTATAATCCTTTCCATATATAACTCTGCCAACTTTGCACCCGAATAAGTTATCTTGACTGGAATGAAATGTGCCACTTTTGTCAGATGGTCTACAATTACCCAGATAGAGTCAAATCCTCTCTGTGTATGGGGTAATCCGACTATGAAGTCCATTCCAACTTCTTCCCATTTCCACTCGAGTATCTTCATAGGTTGTAGTAAACCTGCTGGCCTCTTATGTTCTTCCTTTACTCTTTGGCACGTGTCACATATGGCCACATGTTTAGCTACATCTCTCTTTAGTCCATACCACCAGTATCTCTCTTTAAGATCAATATACATTTTAGTACTCCCTGGGTGTATGGAATAGGCTGAGTCATGAGCTTCCCTCAAAATAGACTCCCTAATAGATTTCACTTCTAGCACACAAATCCTTTTGCCAAACCATACTGTCCCTTGATCATCCATGTGGAATCCTGGGGCTTTACCAATCACTATATGTTCCGCAATATCCTTGATCCTCTCATCATTCAGCTGTCCCTTACAGATCTCTTGTTCCAGAGTAGGTTCTACCTCTAACTCCATGGTGTTAGCCACAATACCCAAATTTAGGTATTTGAACTCCTCACACAACTCTTTAGGTAGTTGAGTTGTATAGGTCATGTTCACATAACTCCTCCTACTCAAGGCATCTGCTACAACATTAGCCTTCCCCGGGTGATAGTGTATATCCAAATCATAGTCCTTGATTAACTCTAGCCATCTACGCTGCCTCAGATTTAGATCTAACTGTGTGAATATGTACTTCAAACTCTTATGGTCCTTATAAATCTCACACTTATGACCAATCAGGTAATGCCTCTAGATCTTGAGAGCATGTACCACGGCTGCTAACTCTAGATCATGAGTCAAATAATTTAACTCATGTTTTCTCAGCTGTCTGGATGCATAGGCAACAACTCTGCCTTCTTGCATAAGAACACCGCCTAGACCTTGCTATGAGGCATCACCATAGATGGAAAAGCTTTTGGTGAGATCGGGTGAAAGGTCCTAATGGCTAGAGGGGGGTGAATAGCCTAACAAAATTTCTACAACAACACTTAACAAAATGGTTAGACAATTATGCGGCAAAGCAAGTGTTGCGCTAGCCTACTCTAAAAGCAAGCCACCTACCACAATTCTAGTTTAGATAGTATCTATTCACACAATAGCTATGATACTACTCTATGTTAGTGTGCTCTCAAAGGCTAACTAAAGAGCCACACCAACCAAGCAAGTAAGCTCTCACAACTAGTTACACTAAAGAGCTTGTCAACTAGTTTGCGATAATGTAAAGAGAGTGATCAAGAAGGTTATATGGTTGTGTAGATGAAGAAACCAATCAATCACAAGGATGAATAACAATGAAGACCAATCACCTCGGAATCAATGATGAACACAATGATTTTTACCGAGGTTCACTTGCTTGCCGGCAAGCTAGTCCTCGTTGTGGCGATTCACTCACTTGGAGGTTCACGCGCTAATTGGCTTCACACGCCAAACCCTCAATAGGGTGCTGCACAACCAACACAAGATGAGGATCACACAAGCCATGAGCAATCCACTAGAGTACCTTTTGGCTCTCCACCGGGGAAAGGTCAAGAACCCCTCACAATCACCATGATCGGAGCTGGAGACAATCACCACTCTTCGCTCGATGATCCTCGCTACTCTAAGCCGTCTAGGTGGTGGCAACCACCATGAGTAACAAGCAAAATCTGCAGCGAAACACGAACACCAAGTGCCTCTAGATGCAAACACTCAAGCAATGCACTTGGATTCACTCCCAATCTCACAAAGTTGGTGAATCAATGATGGAGATGAGTGGGAGGGCTTTGGCTAAGCTCACAAGGTTGCTATGTCAATGAAAATGGCCAAAGGTATGAGCTACAGCCGGCCATGGGGCTTAAATAGAAGCCCCCACGAAATAGAGTCGTTATACCCCTTCACTTGGCATAACGTGGGCTAACCAGACGCTCCGGTCAGTTGACCGGACGCTGAGCCCCCAGCATCTGGTCACTCATAGTCAGCCACGTGTCCTGACTTCAACGGTCATCAGTCTTGACCGGACACTACGCCTGAGTTGACCGGACGCTGAACACCCAGTGTCCGGTCGTTTACAGTAAGGTTCCAAAACTGATTTTTGCCGACCGGACGTGTTCGGTCATGCTCGACCGGACCCAGCAAGCGTTCGGTCACACTGTGACTTCTTACTGTGCTAACCAACAACACGACCGGACGTAGCCTTTCAGTGTCCGGTCGCTGAGCGACCCAGCGTCCGGTTAGTTGACCGACGCCAGCATCTTTGCGACCAACTCCATTTCACCTCTAACTTCTTCACCCTTGCTCAAATGTGCCAACCACCAAGTGTATCACCTTGTGCACATGTGTTAGCATATTTTCACAAACATTTTCAAGGGTGTTAGTTCTCCATTGGATCCTAGATGCATATGCAATGAGTTAGAGCATCTAGTGGCACTTTGATAACCGCATTCCGATACGAGTTTCACCCCTCTTAATATTACGGCTATCAAACCTAAATGTGATCACACTCTCTAAGTGTCTTGATCACTAAAACAAAATAGCTCATATGGTTTATACCTTTGCCTTGAGCTTTTTATTTTCTCTTTCTTCTTTCCAAGTCCAAGCACTTGATCATCACCATGGCATCATCTTCATCATGCTATGATCTTTGTTTGCTTCACAACTTGGAGTGTGCTACCTATCTCATGATCACTTGATAAACTAGGTTAGCACTTAGGGTTTTATCAATTCACCAAAACCAAACTAGAGCTTTCAATCTCCCCCTTTTTGGTAATTGATGACAACCCTTATACAAAGATATGAATTATAATTTAATTGAATCTATGTTGCTTGTCCAAGCATATTTACCATGTGTAAAAGAATATGGACAAGTTTCATGAACTCCATATGGTAGCAATTGCTCCCCCTACATATGTGCTAAGAGTTTGAATTGTAGCTTGCACATATGCTTAGATAGGAAATATAGGAGTCAATGTCTACCAAATGATGCTAAGGTATAAAAAATGGACCTTTGAAGCATGATACCAATCGGAGTGCACCATTATACCTTCCTAAGCACCATGATTAGCTTGATACCATTTCAAAATATACCACATGGGGATATTTTGAATAGATACCACTTGATAATACTAGAGAATGAAATCACTAGATAATCTATTCATGCTAGTTTTTCATATTATCATTCAAACTTACAACTAGCATACATCACACAAGCAAGGATGTTTAAATTTAATACTTGTGCTATGCAAGCAAACATATGAAATGCACATTCAAATGCATCATCCAAGTTCATGAGCTTGCTCCCCCTACTTGTGTGCTCAAAATTCTCAATTTATTCCCTTTCCTTTTATCATATCTCTCCTCTTATGTCGAGTTCTCCCCCTATCTCTTTATTTCTCTTCCCTTTGTCACTTATGTCTTTGTTTCTCTCCTCTTTCACTATCTCTCCCCCTTTGTCATCAATGACCACAAAGGTTCAAAATATAGATAGTATTACTTGTAGGGTCGAGATTATCAATGTCAATCAATGGGGTGAGGATCAAAGTTCCAAATTTGGTTCAAACTAGAATATATGCCAAAGATATTTAACTCGGTTTGATCCAAGGACAAGCTTTTTCACACCTCCAAATAAGGGTTATCTTGTACCATATTGAGTTAAACACTTAGAGTTCATTTTCTAGATTAAACACTAGGTTTACAAGCCAACAAACATGTCATATGCTATCACTAGATCAAGTCAAGCATAGAAGCAATAGTGATACCATATAAACATCAAATTCATTTGATTTTTATGAATGAGCCTAATAAAATAGAACCACTTGAAAGGTCCTAATGAGATTGAAAATGTGACTAGATGCACTAACCATGTCCTTAGCAAGGATGTATGTCATGCCAATCAACTTTTACCTTAGATAGCTCGAAGGAGAGGCATGTCATATAAGTGGGGGTGCATCAACACATATTTGAGAAATCCAATATGTTCAACTCATTCCTTAGCTTGCAAAACCTTTTCTCATCCAATGGCTTGGTGAATATGTCGGCAAGTTGATCTTTGGCGCCTACACTCTCAATGCAAATGTCCCCTTTTTGTTGGTGATCTCTTATGAAATGGTGGTGGACATCAATGTGCTTTGTTCTTGCATGTTGAACCAGATTGTTTATCAACTTGATTGCACTCTCATTGTCACATAGCAATGGCACTTTCTTAAACTTGATTCCAAAATCACTCAAAGTGGCCTTCATCCAAAGTATTTGTGCACACAAATACCGGCGGATATGTATTCGGCTTCGGCGGTTGATAATGCAACACTATTTTTCTTCTTTGATGACCATGAAACAAGTGATCTTCCTAATAATTGACATGTGCCCGAGGTGCTTTTCCTTTCAACCTTGCATCCCGCATAATCCGAGTCAGAGTAACCAACTAGCTCAAACTTTGCTCCTTTGGGATACCACAAACCAACATTTGGTGTATGCCTCAAGTATCTCAATATTCTCTTTGTAGCCTTCAAATGACTTTCTCTTGGTGAGGCCTAAAATCTTGCACACATGCATACACTAAACATGACATCCGGCCTTGATGTGGTCACATAGAGTAGGCTTCCAATCATAGACCGATACAATTTTTGATCCATCATGTTTCCACTTGCATCACCATCCAAGTTGCCATTGGTTCCCATTGGTGTGCTAATGACTTTGCTATCAATCATGCCAAACTTCTTGATCATGTCCTTGATGTACTTGCCTTGACTCACAAATGTACCATTCTTCAATTGCTTGATTTGAAGACCAAGGAAGTAACTCAACTCTCCAATCATCGACATCTCAAACTCATTAGCCATCATCATTCCAAACTCATCACAAAAGTCTTGATTGGTTGATCCAAATATGATGTCATCAACATAGATTTGCAATACAAATAGATATTTTCCAATCTTCTTGATGAAAAGAGTGGTGTCAACCTTACCCATTGTGAACCCTTTAGAGAGTAGGAAATCCCTCAATCTCTTATACCATGCTCTAGGAGCTTGCTTCAAACCATACAAAGCTTTCTTCAACTTGTATACATGGTTGGGCTTCTTGTCATCTTCAAAACCGGGAGGTTGCTCAACATATACTTCTTCATTGATGTAGCCATTGAGAAGTGCACTCTTGACATCCATTTGATAGAGCTTTATGTTGTGGGCACAAGCATAGGCTAGCAAGATTCTAATTGCTTCCAATCTAGCAACCGGGGCATATGTTTCTCCAAAGTCAAGACCTTCAACTTGTGTATAGCCTTGTGCTACCAATCTTGCTTTGTTCCTTACAACTATCCCATCTTGATCTTGCTTGTTTCTAAAGACCCATTTGGTTCCAATCACATTGTGTCCCTTTGGTCTCTCTACTAATTCCCATACTTGATTTCTTGTGAAGTTATTCAATTCTTCATGCATAGCATTCACCCAATCAACATCCTTCAATGCTTCATCCATCTTCTTTGGTTCAATGGATGATACAAATGAGAAGTGTTCACAAAATGATACCAATCTTGATCTTGTTTGTACACCTCTAGAAATATCACCAATGATAGTGTCCAATGGATGATCCCTTGCAACATTGGTTGGTTGAAGTATTGGAACTTGATTGATTGCACTAGCTTGATCATTGGGTTGAGATGATGTACTAGCCACTTGATCTTGTTCATTGTCATGAGAGCCACGTGCACTAACTTGATTTGCATCATCTTACACATTTGAGTTAGAGAGCACTTGCACTTGATCATCTTCATCATCATTCATTTGCCTAGGCCTCAATTCACCAACATCCATGTTCTTCATGGCATTTGAAAGTTGAATGCCTCTAACATCTTCCAAGTTATCATTCTCTACTTGTGAACCCTTGATTTCATCAAATTCAACATCATGAACTTCCTCAAGAGTACCACTATCCAAATTCCAAACTCTATATGCTTTGCTTGTAGTGGAATAAACAAGTAGGAATCCTTCATCACATTTCTTGTCAAACTTGCCCAATCTAGTGCCTTTCTTCAAGATATAGCATTTGCAACCAAAGACCCGAAAATATGCAATATTGGGCTTTCTACCATTCAAGAGCTCATATGGTGTCTTCTCTTTCAATGGGTGACAATAGAAGCGGCTGCTACAATAGCAAGCCATGTTGATAGCTTTGGCCCAAAAAGATTGACTAACATTGTACTCACTAAGCATAGACCTTGCCATATCAATGAGTGTTCTATTCTTCCTCTCAATAAGGCCATTTGATTGAGGAGTGTACTTGGCCGAGAATTGATGTTTAATTCCAAATTCATCACATAACTCATCAATTCTAGTGTTCTTGAACTCACTAGCATTGTCACTTCTAACTCTCTTGATGGTTGTTTCAAACTCATTGTGAATGCCCTTGACAAATGATTTGAATGTTGCAAACACATCACTTTTGTCCACTAAAAAGAATACCCATGTGTATCTAGTGTAATCATCCACTATCACAAAGCCATATTTGTTACCACCGATGCTAGTGTATTGTGTTGGCCCAAACAAATCCATATGCAATAACTCAAATGATTTACTAGTGTTCATCATGCTTTTCTTAGGATGGGTGTTTCCAACTTGTTTGCCAGCTTGACAAGAGCTACAAAGCTTATCCTTTTCAAACACAACATCTTCCAAGCCTCTAACCAAGTCATGCTTAACCAATCTATTCAATTGTTTTATTCCAACATGACCAAGCCTTCTATGCCATAACCAACCCATGCTAGACTTAGTGAACAAGCATGTAGATAATCTAGCTTCACTAGCATTGAAATCAACCAAGTATAGATTCTCATATCTAAAGCCTTTAAAGATCAAGTTAGAGCCATCTACACTTATGATCTCTACATCATCTACCCCAAATAAGGCTAGACGAAAAACTTGAAGCTCGTTAGCTCGCTCGGCTCATGGCTGGCTCGACTCGGCTCGGCTCGTGGCTGGCTCGACTCGGCTCGGCTTGGCTCGTTAAGATAACGAGCCAAGCCGAGCCAAGATTTTAGCTCGTTAGCTATAACGAGCCAACTTGAGCTAGCTCGCGAGCCACTCGCGAGCTAAACGAGCCAAGCTTCTAGAAAAAAAAAGTATCATTTAAGGTAGTTAGATGCATGAATACTATAGTATTTTATTATACTTGTATATATATTAGTGCATATTAATTTTTTTATTTGATTTAAGGTTGTTAGATTCATTTCTTTTGTATTATTATTATTCTCAAACTTTAAATAAATGCAAATATTATATTTTGTGTATTTTTTATACCTGGCTCGTGAGCTTAACGAGCCAGCTCGAGCTTTTAATGAGCCGAGCCGAGCTGGCTTTCTGGCTCGTTAGGATAACGAGCCGAGCCGAGCTAGCTCGTTATCTTAACGAGCCAGAACGAGCCGAGCCCAAACGAGCCGAGCTGGCTCGTTATCCAGCCTTAACCCCAAATATGCATTTGAATCCAAGATCACACAATTGTGCCACAGATAGCAAATTGAAGTTCAAGCTCTCTACTAGCAACACATTGGATATGCTCATGTCATTTGATATTGCAATCTTACCAAGACCTTTGACCTTGCCTTTGCCATTGTCACCAAATGTGATACTATCATAACCATCATTGTCATTGGTGTTGATTGAGTTGAACATTCTTGCATCACCGGTCATGTGTTGAGTGCACCCACTATCAAGAACCCAATACCTTCCTCCGGCTTTGTAATTAACCTACAAAAGAAGATTAATTCTTTTTATGTACCCAAACTTGCTTGGGTCCTTGAAGGTTAGTCACTAAGCTCTTTGGTACCCAAATGGCTTTCTTCTTTGAGCCCATCCATGGTTTACCAATGAACTTAGCCTTCACACCATGTGTACCCTTAGTAAGCATATAGCATGAATCAAGCTTAAGGGAGGATACATTAGCATGTGTTTTCTTGTTCATGCATTTTTGCTCTACATGACCAACTTGCTTGCAACTAGTGCAAAATCGACCATTGTTCTTCACAAAACTAGTCTTGTGAGGAGCAAAGGCCGCCTTGCCTTTCTTGGGGGTATAGCCCAATCCCTCTTTGTAGAGAGAAGCTCTTTGGCTACCCAAGCACATAAGCAAGCGGTCCTCACCACCATAAGCTTTAGCTAAGGTGTGAGTGAGCTTATTGACCTCCTTCTTGAGGTTCTCATTCTCAACCATTAGTGAGGTATCACAAGTGAAACCATCACTACTAGATGAGGTAGAAGTAGAAGTACTACAAGGAGGGTTAGTAGGAGCAACAATGATAGGCATAGATAGTGATTCAACAATTATATCATAAGTTAAACCTACATTGCAAGTTTTAACATGCTTCTCTTTATTTTGCTCATCAAGCAAAGATGAATGAGCCTTTTCAAGCTTTTTGTGAGCTTTGCCAAGCTTCTCATTGGCTTCCTCTAGCCTCTCATGAGATGCATTGAGCTCATCAAAGGCTTGCTTAAGGGCTATTAGTTCCTTACATAAGCTTTTGCATTCCCTTCTCTTGATGTCAAAGTGTTCTTTAGCATCTTCTAGCATGTCAAATAATTCATCTTTAGTGGGTTCATCATTCTCACTATCACTATCATTTTCATTTTCATGTTTATTTTCATCATCATATTCTTCATCACTTTCATCATCACAAGATTGTACCTTAGTGGCCTTAGCCATGAAGCATGATGAAGATTCAAAGAGTGAAGGCTTCTCATTGATAGCAATGCTTGCAAGAACCTTCTTCTTGGTGGTCTTGTTATCATCACTATCATCATCATCATCATCACTTGAGGAAGCATCACTATCCCAAGTGACTACATATGAACCACCCTTCTTCTTCTTGAATGCCATCTTGTCCTTCTTCTCTTTCTTTTCCATCTTGTCCTTCTTCTTGTTCTTCTTGTTGTCATCATCAATGTCGCTATTGTATGGGCATTGAGCAACAAGATGATCTTTGCTTCCACACTTGAATCACCTTCTTGCCTCTTCTTTGTTCTTGGATGAGACTTCTTCCTTCTAGCATGGTAGCCCTTCTTCACCATGAACTTGCCAAATCTCTTGACAAAGAGAGCCATCTTCTCATCATCATCATCATCCCAAGATTCATCTTCTTCACTTGATGTCTCTTGCTTAGCTTTGCCCTTTGATGATGTGGCCTTGAATGCCATGCTCTTCTTCTTGTCATTCTTCTTCTCATCTCTCTTCTCCTTCTTTTCTTCCTTCTCATCATCATCTCTATAAGTGTCATCGGTCATGATGCCTCCTAACACTTGGTTTGGAGTCATGGTATCCAAACCGCTTCTTACTAGAATGGTGACCAATGTGCCAAATCTTGAAGGTAAGCATCTCAAGAACTTATGAGAGAAGTCCTTGTCCTTCACCTATTCTCCAAGTGCTTTGAGATCATTAACAAGCACTTGAAGCCTATGGAACATCTCTGGCACACTCTCTTCCTCCTTGATCTTGAAGCTTGCAAACTTTTCTTTGAGGATGTATGCCTTAGCACCCTTTATGGCTTGAGTGCCCTCAAATGATTCTTCCAACTTCTTACTATGCTGACCGACAACACGACCGAACATAGCCTTTCAGCGTCTAGTCGCTGAGCGACCCAGCGTCCGGTCAGTTGACCGACGCTAGCATCTTTGCGACCAACTCCATTTCACCTCTAACTTCTTCACCCTTGCTCAAATGTGCCAACCACCAAGTGTATCACCTTGTGCATAGGTGTTAGCATATTTTCACAAACATTTTCAAGGGTGTTAGTTCTCCACTAGATCCTAGATGCATATGCAATGAGTTAGAGCATCTAGTGGCACTTTGATAACCGCATTCCGATACGAATTTCACCCCTCTTAATAGTACAGCTATCAAACCTAAATGTGATCACACTCTCTAAGTGTCTTGATCACTAAAACAAAATAGCTCCTATGGTTTATACCTTTGCCTTGAGCTTTTTGTTTTTCTCTTTCTTCTTTCCAAGTCTAAGCACTTGATCATCACCATGGCATCATCTTCATCATGCTATGATCTTTGTTTGCTTCACAACTTGGAGTGTGCTACCTATCTCATGATCACTTGATAAACTAGGTTAGCACTTAGGGTTTCATCAATTCACCAAAACCAAACTAGAGCTTTCATCAGGTAAGATGAGCACTGGGGTAGAAGTCAGTCTCTTCTTCAACTCCTCAAAATTGTCCTAACATTGCTTAGTTCATACAAATTTGGCATTCTTCTCTAACAAAGTAGTCATGGGCTTTGCTAACTTAGAGAATCCCTCGATGAATCTCCTATAGTACCCAGCCATACCCACAAAACTCCGAATCTCACTAACATCCTTAGGTGGCTTCCAACTCAACACATCTCTAACCTTCTTGGGATCTACTGCTACTCCTCTATTAGAGATTATGTGACCAAGGAAAGATACTTCTTTTAGCCAGAACTCACATTTGCTAAACTTGGCATAAAGCTAATGTTCTCTAAGCTTCTGCAACACCAACCTCAAATGTTCTTCATGTTCTTCTTCATTCTTAGAGTACACTAATATGTCATCAATGAACACAATGACAAACTTGTCAAGGTACTCCATGAACACTTTGTTCATCAGATACATGAAGTAAGCAGGTTCATTTGTTAGACCAAAGGACATGACTGTGAACTCATATAGTCCATAACGGGTCACAAAAGCAGTTTTGGGGATATCAGTGTCTTATCCTCAACTAATGGTATCCAGATCAAAGGTCGATCTTGGAAAACACACAAGCCCCTTTCAACTGGTCAAACAGGTCATCGATTCTAGGTAGTGGGTACTAGTTCTTAATTGTGACCTCATTAATGATCTGTAATCTATGCATATTCTTTGTGTACCATCTTTCTTCTCTACAAACAGTACTGGTGTACCCTAGGGTGAAGAACTAGGTTGAACATAACCCTTATCTAACAATTCCCTTAATTATTTCTTAAGTTTTGCTAATTCATTCACTCCCATTCTATAGGGTCTCTTAGCTATGGGTGCAGTTCTAGGTAAAAGTTCAATTATAAACTCGATGTCTCGTTCAGGTGGCATACCTGGCAATTCCTCAAGGAAGACATCTGGGTACTCATTTACTATCCTTATATCTTCTAAGGTTGTGCCCTTGAACTGATTAACCCGGTAGATTTCTGCAGCTAACTGTGTTGCCACATACTCAACTTCCTCTCCGGATGGAGTGGTAAGATTCATGGAGCTATTGCCATAATTAATAACTGCCTTCTGCAATCTTAACCAATCCATACCCAAGATGACATCAATACCAGATGAGTTTATGACTATAAGGTTTGCTTGAAATTCTACCCCCTTATGCTGAGACTAGCAGCTAAGCATATCCACTCTACTTTCATTTCCCCTCCAGGTGAGCTTACTAACATGTGTTTCTTCATAACACTTACTGGAATACCATGCTTCTTTATAAATGTATATGCTATGAAGGAATGCAAAGCACCAGAATCAAAAAGTACTATAGCTAAGTTTGAGTTGACCAGAAACGTACCGATCACCACATCTGGTGCCTCCTGAGCTGTTTCAGCAGTCACATGGTTCACCTTTCCCCGAACATAATTCTGTTGCGTGTTAGCCGTCCTCTTGGGGCATCTATTGGAGTAATGTCCTGGCTCTCCACAATTGAAGCATTTATTATCATTAACTGCATTTGGCGCTTTTGGTGCGCCATTCTTCTATGGAGCATTAGGGGCATTGTTCCTCGCAGGTACATTGTTGGACTTCTGCTACCACTGAGCTGGTGCCTTGTACTATTGTTGCTGCTGCTGTGCACGCTAGAGTTGTTGGTTGCGGTTGAGACCTGACTGACCTTGATAGCGCTGCTGAGGTTGAGCTTGTTGAGGATCGGCATGGAAGCGAGAGTTGCTCCTAGATTGTTGTCCTTGAAACTTTCTCTTTTTGTCCTCCATCTAGCGGCGCTTGTTCTCGATCACCAGAGCCTTATCCACCAGTTGCTGGAAGCTAGCAAAAGTATAAGACAACAACTGGTACTGGAGACCATCATTTAGGCCCTCCATAAACAACTCCTACCTCTTCTCATTCTCATCTACCTCAGTTGGTGCATACTATGACAATTGTATGAACTTGTCATGATATTCAGCAACAATCATGCTCCCCTGCTTGAGAGCCAAGAACTCCTTCTTTAGCTTCATCAGCCCCGCAGGCATGTGGTGAGAGCGGAAGGCACTACGGAACTCGGCCCAAGTGATAGGATTAGCTTCGGTATGGCTGGAGCAGAATGAGTCCCACCAATCCAATGCAGCTCCTTGCAACTGTCTAGAAGCATATAGAACCTTCTCCTTATCATCACACCGGGCAATCTCCAGTTGCCTCTCAATGGCACGTAGCTAGTCGTCAGCTTGGAGTGGGTCGGTAGAGTGCTTGAATACAGGTGGGTGTCCTTTCAGAAACTCTCCCCTCTTATCTCTGATATGAGGGGGTGCATTCCCATTCCCTTGCCCCATGTTCTACATGTTCTAGTCCATCTGCTGAAGCAACTGTGTCTGCATCATCATCAGCTACTCTATGGTGACAGGAGGAGGTGGTGGCAGGTCCTCGCCTCCCTGGTTGTTCCTCCTGGTGTTCACCATCTGTAGATGCATCATATAAGTCTCACATGTCCAAGCATATAACTCTTAAAAGATAATGGTGTAACAAGAGTAGGTGTCACAAGATCAAGACAAGAGATATATGGAGGGTATACAAGAAGATAATTGTTCTGAACTTTTCTGGCGAGTTGGACAACAGTAGTGCAGTAAAATGAACATATCTCACTCTCTATTTATCATCTGATTACATATTTTACCTTTCTGGAATGCTTATGAAATTCTCTACAACTTTCATTTAGAACACTATTTCAGATTCTGAAGATTACTTAGTCAAATATAGACGACAAGCAGTACTGTTCTAGAATTCTGACAGCACAGAAACCTCAACTTACAACAGCTGTATCTCACAATTTATAATAGGTATTGGGGTGATTCCAGAGCCAAAAGAAAGATGTTGAAGTCTACTTATCTCCATAAAATTTTCATGACCATTGGACAATAGAACATGAGATATGAACTGATAAAGATGGACTGCTCAGATTGATACAGAATGGACAGCATGATAAAATGAAACCCAACTATTTATTCATAATATCCTTAAACCTTAACCTTAACTAAATGACCGTGGACATGCCCACAAGTCATCACAATCATATCAAAGATCCAAATCAAGCATTGTTCATAATGATAAACATTCAACCATGCAAGTAACACTTGTCCAACCATTAAAAGAAAGAAACTAAACACTCTCTCGTGCATCTATGCGTGTTTATTACATATTTTTAAGACTCCTATGGGTACGGGTAGACGTTGGTGCTGGTGTTGGGGTCTCCAAACTCTCCTCTATTCCTCGGGGGTGACTGAGCAGGCACACCTGGTGCTTCCACATCTAGACCTCCTTGCTGTTGCTTCAGTATAGCATTCTCACGGGCAAGCTGCAGATAGGCCTTCCCCATGACATCGAGCTCGTCCAGGGCCTGATCCAAGTCAGTGTTGGTCTTAGCCAAGCACAACAAGGTAGGCCTTAGCCTCAGGTTTGCCTCTCCAAGTGGTGCAGTGATGTTGCATGTAGACTGGCCGCTCCGATGGTGGGGAAGATATCGGTCGTCCTCCTAGGCGATGTCATCGAAGTGGCGGTCATGGTTGACCACCAACACCTGTTGAGCTGCATCCCTGATGATGGCCGCATGTGTGAGCCATGCAGTGATGGCGTGGTGGATGTAGCGCACCCGAGTCCCCTCGCGGATGTACACTTCTATCTCCCAGAAGCTGGTGTAGTCAGGGTGGGTCCAATGCTCCATCCTGTACTGAACAGTGCCTCCGGGGTGGTAGCGATGTACAAGTGCGAGAAGCTTGGGGTGGTAGTAGGCATCACCCTCCAAGTCATAGTGGATCTCCGTGGTCCATCCTTGAGCCAATAATGCATTGTGATCATCATCACTATCATCACCTCCATTTCCACCGTCTCCTCCATCATCACCACCATTACCACCATTACCATCTCCACCATCATCACCTCCATCCGAATCAGAATCATTCGAGTCATCTCCATCATCGGGGTCACCAGCTCCCTCCTGGCCACCCTATCCATGCTCCTCCATAGGATCCTCCTCAGACTCCTCTATCTCAATGGGCTCCTCAAACATGGGCCCCTCTTCTATTTCTTCATCCATTGGATCTTCCAGCATGTCCTCCAGAGGTTCCCCCATGGGCACCTCCATAGGTGGTTCCTCTTCCTGGTTCCTCAGAGCTTCCACCAGATGTGTCAGGACACACTTGCCCAATGTGAACCTGGTCCTCCTGGTGGGCATCACGATGGTCTTCTTGCATGGGGTCTACTTGGTGCGGGCCATCTATAAGAATAAAAAGGTTGAGTATTAGAACAAAATAATTTTTGGCAACAGATAAAGAACAAAATGTTAGCAAAAAATTTATAGCAAATTAAAGGTAGTAAAATAAAGATAATGTGATCCTAGAAACATCCATTTCTAACTAGGTTGATCGTCCTACAGTCAGTTATAGCTCTGATACCAATTTGTCGCACCCAATTTTGCATAGCAAAACCAAGTACTCATATATGTGCACCCAGGATGTCCAAACACACATATATCACAAATTGCAATAGTATCAAAGTAAAGTACTTATTACATCGCATATCTCATCATAAAGTTAATACAAAGTTTGCTCAATGGCAATATTATTACAATCACAGCAGAATAACTAGCCCAAACTGCAACAGGGACTCCAACTAGTGAACGTCTCCCTAGTAGTCCTGGACATCTTCCGGGAACTCTTCATATCCATTATCTATTACCCATCTGGGATTTTCATTGGATGTAAAGCAAGTGTAAGCTCACCATGCTTAGCAAGTATATCAAAGGGATCTATGAGGCTCAAAAGGCTTAACACTGTTTGACTACGGTTCGCAATTTTAGGTGATCAAATTTTAGCATCCTGAATCACTACTTTAATGAACAGTCCCAATTCCCAAGTGATATTAAAGTATAGTCATATTTATCTCATTTCCCAACCATCCACCACCCACAGTAACAACTAATCTTGAAGGATCCAAACCGCTCGTATCCGTGAGCATGGCTGTTATAATAGGTTAAATATTTCTGCAGAAATTGTACATCTTTACCCACCGAGCCATGATTCCCAATGGCAGGGTTCGCGAGGCCCACTATACCTCTTCCTAGGAAGTGTGGCAGGGTTTCACTATAAAACCCTTAGCTAGTTGCACTAACAAGTCGTAGCTATTAAGGAGTGGCACATGTGGGCATCACAGCACGGTACACACATCCTAGCAGAAAAAGGAAAGATACCCTCTTACCCTTACTGGAAGCTATAGACAAGCTAGTACAATCTAGTTAATAGGTTAAAGTCAGAGCCATATGACACTCGGGGTTGTACAAAACCTCCTAGGTTGCCACTTCAGGATTAAGTCCTTATGGAGAGGCACTAGAGTACTAAAACCCCATACTCTAGCCCCCTATCTGTTACTACAAAGCTTCATTATATCACATTGCATATAGCCTTTGGTCATGTTTAACAATTATTTTATGTTAAGCGTTGCAGCATCTATCCAAAATGCCTACCCAAAAACCCTAGGTATCAAGGATATGTGGTACAAGAAATCATCTAGGTAAAGTCCTTAAAGGTATTTCAAATTAGACACATGCATGAATATGAATGGTAATAGTTCATAGGTAACAAGGGGCCTTTGGTACACTTGCCTTCCTCAAAGTTGTCCTAGAAGTACTGCTGATCCTATTGTGGGTCCTCTGTCACCGCAAATGGCTCACCCTCTAATCATGTTCCAATCACCAATCAAACATCATTCCAATCATTACATGCATACAAGATAGACTTCTATTAGAATAGTACATTGTCGACGAAATATGGTCGGCAGTCTACCTAGGGGTATGCCCAAGGTAGTAGATTATCGGTAGATAGATGCGCAAGCTACAAACAAGATGGTGATGCAAGACAGACACAAGATTTTATCCAGGTTCGGCCACCGTAAAGGCGTAATACCTACGTCCTGCGTCTGATTGTATTGCTGTATGTCAATGAGAGATGTTTTTAGAGGGGTCCCCTGCCCGCCTTATATAGTCCGGGGGGTAGGGTTACAGATCTGGAAACTAATCCTAGCCAGTTACAATTGCCATAGGTGGCCGGATAAGGATTCCTATTCTAACCGACCAGGATCTCGTTTGACCTCCAAATCTGCCTTGATTCCTTGCGCGGGATTCCGAATAGATTGGCTAGGCCGTGCGTCGTCTTCTAGTGGGCCAGACCTCCTAATCTGGGCTGGCCCAAGCCTAGCCGTAAGGGTATAGGGGTTAATACCTCCACAGCTAGTCCTCGAGCACCATGTATTATGCTGTGACACGCCGTTCGATCTCCTTCAACTAATGCGATCTGTCGTAATGTCATCTCCAACTGGTTGAAATATTGACCAATCGAATGTGCCAGAATTCTAGTCAGAACAGAGAGCAGTGGACCACGATTATAGCCAAAGATTCTGGTTGTCCAAAGAATGCATGGTGCTCTAAAGAAAAAAGAAAAAGATTTCTTTCCTTATCAAGTGTGCCCACTTGTATTTCTAAAAAGAAATGTAAGTGACCCTTGGACAATAGTAGTTCTGGCGAATAGTCAGAGCGTAGGGGTCGATAAAATAAACACATTCACCGCAAGGTGAAGTGTGCCCACTTAGTCCCCGAGTCTAATAGTAGGTGATGTAGGCACGTGGTGCCAGGGTCTAAAAAGAATTTCCACTAAAGTTAAGAATCCAATCGTCGTACAAGCAATACGAGATGCACCGGCAAGTGCATCGTACCGATGTAGTCCCCAAGCTTGCTGGAAGGCAAAGTATAAGCCTTGTAGCAAGGTCTAAATAAATGCCTCTCAACTATATGTGAGTACAAATCACATGTAGCCGAGGAGAGCGGTCTCCGAGCAGTGGTCGGAACAGTTCCTGAGCATGATAGTGGTCAGAAAAATCCTCAAGCACGGTAGTGGTCGGAACAGTCCCCGAGCACGGCAGTAATCAGAACATTCCCTGAGCATAGTAGTGGTCTAGATAGTCCCCGAGCATGGTAGTGGTCTAGACAGTCCCTGAGCACGGTAGTGGTCTGGACAGTCCCCGAGCATGGTAGTGGTCTAGATAGTCCCCGAGCACGAGAGGTGTGGCAAAAAAACAAATGCCACTTGTACTATTATTTTGTGTATTTATTTATTTACTTGCTCTGTCAAATCCAATCTGACATGTCTAGTCAAAAAAGTAGACGGGTATAGCATGTCATACTGCCTTCTTGTCCTTTCAAGCAAACAGTTACGTGGCACCTGTAAGTAGGTGCGTCAGTGTGGGCCCTCTCACACTGGTAATGAAGAGGCGCATACACTGATAACGAAGTGGCGCATATATTGGTATAGATCTCGAGGTTGTGAGAATAACCGTCTATGGCGCGTGCGCATGACTTCCAAGAATCTCAGGCAGATGAAACGGCAGAACTCTTGGTTAAATACAGTATAGAATTGGTAAGTTACTTTCTACTGAACCCCATTACCATTCGCCACCGTAGCCTTCTTCTTCCTCTTGCCAACCCTAATACCTCCAAAATCACCATCAATCAATCCTCCACCATTTCCTCATTCATCAGCAAGGCCAGATTCATGGCGAAAAGTGACGCCCAGAAGAAAGCAGGAGTCATGGCGAAGGAGTGGTGGAAGTCGAGAAGCAACGAGCAGACCATTGAAGACCTTGTCACCATGGGAGTACTCCACAATAAGGAACTCACAGGATGGCATGCGCTAGAGGGCGAGGGGTACCCCGATCCACAACGAGGTGAGATCATGGTTTTTGAAGACATCTTTAAGCGGGGTTTTGGGGTTCTAGTGCACCCTTTCCTTTAGGGCCTCTGTCTGTACTATGAGATTAGGATTTGCAATCTGCATCCCAACTCGATTCTCCTTGTCTCCACCTTCATTCATCTTTGCGAAGCATATGGCGGCTTCCAGCCCCATTTTGACTTCTTTTGCCATCTTTTCTGTCTACGGAAGAAAGGAATCGGTGGCTCAAAGATAGCTAGAGGTGTGTACCTCAACCTCCATGATGGGATGAAGGCCCAGTACCTGCACTGCCCATGGAACACATCGCTTGACGACTGGTACAAGAAGTGGTTCTACATCCACGAAGAGCCGAACACGATCACACTGTGCGACGTGGGGTTCATTCCGGGGAAGAGGACCAGCTGGTCGGAGAAGCCTGAGCACCTGGAATAGATTCCAGAAATACTTGGGATGATCCTGTGGAAGAAACTAGATGGTCCTAGCATGGTCAGGAACTTCATCAGCCAAAGGATCTAGCCCTGCCAGAGGAGGGTACATCCCGGCTACGAGTACCAAGGTAGCATAGACCCAATGAGGATGAGCTAGGAGGCGCTTGACAAGATTGAAGTCAGAGCCAGAATTGGAGAGCTATTTAACTTAGCTGATCCAAATTATGTTAGATTGAGCGACATCGAGCACGCTTTCAAGCTTGCCCAACCTCCCCCAAAGGTAACTCATCTTGCCTTGTACCCGTAGTCTCATATTGTAGTAGAAACTTACTGTGTGATCTCCTATTTGTTTCCCAGATTAATGGTCGGGATAGAGCGACAGTGTTTGTGTCACCACCCCCTGGTGTAGATTGGCCGCAAGTTGCTAACCCGACCACCCAGACCAGCATCAGGGGCGAGGACCTTGACTGGGCCGTGCTCGGAGTTGGAGAGGAGGCAGCAGCCAAAGCTGCTGGTAAGCGGCCGACGGCCAGCAAGCGTCGTCAGGCGATCTTGACTCTGTCGGATGATAACACAAAGGAAGGAGAGGATGCAGACATCTTTTGACTCGTCCCTCGAAAGAGGAGGAGGCAACTGGAGTCGATAGAGCAAGGTGGCTCCTCCATGCCGGTGGGACCCACATCACCGACCACTGCAGCGCGAAGGACAAGCGGTGGAGGGGTCGAGCACCAAGCCCCAGCGTCGGTGCTAGATGTAGAGGGAGACCAGGTGTCACCCACACAGCATGTGGAGCGAGCATGGCCGAAGAGATGTGCCTTTGCCACATCATTCTGCGCTTCCAACATGTAAGTATTTGTAACTTTGATGTAAGCTTGCAATTTGTATTGATTGTGGTGGCCTTCTGAACTTATCTTAGATGTACTAGTTCGGCATCCACTGTCATAGAACCGACCAATTTATAAGAGCACAAGTACAAAAACAATCGCTGAAACGATCAAATTCTCGAACTTGAGCCCATATAAACCCGGTAGTCAACCGAAATCTTGAAGGATTTCAAACCAACTTGCATACAACCAAGATCACAGTAATTCAACATAACATATCGTACGTTACAACATTTCGCAGACGTTTGCAAATAGATTACACCATCATAGAGTCATCGTTATTACAAAACAAGTCTTGTAAACATGCGGAAGCAAATAGTTTAACTCACACACCAAGTTCAAATACACATACTGGTTTGCTGATCACAGCCCGTAAAAGCATTCAGATAAGAGAACGGAGATCATGCCCATGATCTAGTCTTCATCACCCGCCGGGTGGAGACAATACTTACAGAATCTCTGATATAGAAGGTCATCTGCAACAAGAGGGAAATAAACCCTGAGTACGGGAATGTACTCAGCTAGACTTACCCGTCGAAAACCAAACAAATGACACCAAGGATTATGCATAGCTTAATGTAGTGGAGCTGGCTGACACTTTCTTTTTGCATAAAAGCATAAGTAGTATGATCAACTCTTATCCTGACTAGCAGTGACTTTTTAGTCATTATCCTGTCATCTATATTAGCACATGTACTAAGCAATCATTTTATTAGGGTGCAAACATTAATAACCATATCAGGTATTCATTGTGGCGACCTTATCATTATCATCCATTTAACCATATCGTTAAATTAATTGAATCTACGTTGCCGCTGCTCAGTCAAGTTCTCACTATCCGGGAGAGACGGCGATTCAAATCGATTCCTATCCAGCTGGAGGGGTATTCCTAAACACAAACCCTGCTTCCCCCGTCAGGGTCGCAACAAGTCACCTTTGGTATGATTCAGGAGTCGCGAGTCTGAACAGATCGACATTCTTAGAGAACCACTCTGCCAAGGTTGTTCGAGACTCTAACCCGCCTTGGACTTATGCCAATGGCTCTCCGCACATCCTTACTACCTCTAGAATGTCGCCACTGCTCGTGTCCCCGGCCTGAGTCAAGCTACTAGGCTTCGCGGTTGGAAACGACTTATCCGGCCAGCTAAGTGTTAGGCTGTGTTCAATATGACATGAGGACGTACAACGTATCGGTCCTTAAACGACTCAGACGGAGTCACTATGTTCAAACCTACACAAGACCCCGCCCGGTCTTAATTCATTATTCACATGGTTCTTTTCCACGATAGCAAATATAGCCAACCGTGATCCTCCTCATCCTAAACCTCGCAGGTGACAGGAAATCACCTGACTTCTACCGCACTAAGCATGGCTAAGCATTTAACCTGTCCTGAACTTAAATAGGATTCCAGTGCGATATCTGGACAAGGAAGGATATATAATACAGCAATTGGTTCCAACCAATTCCTATACTTAATGCATCATCAACAATAAAAGATACTCAATATATTTGTAAAAACATGGGAGGCTAAATATGCTCCGGGGCTTGCCTTTCAGGAACGAGGAAGGCTGGTGGTCAGGGCACTCGGGCAATTCCTCCGCGGCGACTGCTTCGTCGGTTTCCTGCACCTCGGGTTCCTCCTCCTGGTTGGCTCCCTCGAACTCCAGCAACATCACTCCCTCCGGCACACCTATTGCATGAATGCGCAAGATAAATATCATGGATGCACATGAACGAATGTCAGGGATGCTCGGGGAATGCGCATATTCGCTGTAGTTTGCATATTCCAATTTAAGCCCTATTCAAATCACTTTACTTACCAAGTTTATACAACCTAATGTATAATTGCTCATCTTCAGTTAATGACCTAGCACCTGCACCTAAGCATATTCTCAAGTTAGGCTAACCCCTAAACAATCAACGAGAACCTTGCAACAACATACACTCAAGCATTTGTATTTCAGCAAAATGAATACTATGTAGCGGTGCAGTAAACTAACCATAACTAGAGATTTATAATTCCAAATGACATGCAACAAGGCAATCTGGAAAGCTTATGAAATTGTCTACAATTCATTTTCAGATCTCAAAGCATGATTCAACACTTTACCAAGTCAAATTCATAATTCAACAGAACTCTGTCCTTACAAGGCAGAGAGTAAGCAAAAACTGGAACCTAACTTTAAACAGCTGTAGTTTCTAAACTACTAGGCCAAATGCCCTCAAATTTTGATAGGAGCTAGATACAGAAATTATCTACAACTCTTGTATCATTACAATCATAGAAAACCAAAATATCATGGGGAACTTTCTAATGTCCCCAGATCTGTCCAGAGGGACATAATGCAAACAAATAATTATTAACTTATGATTTAAACACTTACTTGGATAAAACTAACTTTACTCACATATCACACATATCACAAGAACACCAGAAAGTTGGGTGTCCATCCCCAAAACATTTCTTTTAATACCTTTCTTAATTTATTTATTTAATTAAAGGAAATAGTAAACATATATGAAAACTATCCCATTAAATCTTCAAAACTTACAGTAGACACTACATGCCCTAAGTAGACTACCATAAAAATTTCACACCATTTGAGTAAGTATAACAACCTACACAAAAATGGTAAGGCAGAATGGCTCAAAATGGCATAATTAGGAAACCTTAGTGAAAAGTGTCAACCAACAGATTTCATATTTTTCCTAGCATCTATAAGGTACCAAGACACTACCTACCAAGTTTCATGGCCATAGGATTCATAGATAATTTACAAAAATTCACACAAGTATCTACCAATGATAAAAGGAAATTCTATAACTCAAAAACTACACATGCAATGTCTCTCAAATTTTAACCAGAGCTTCTACTAAGCAATACTAGCTTACCCACAAAATTTCACAATTTTTGGATCACAGAAACTCAAGTTATGATTTAAACAAGTTTGCAAGCATTCAAAAACACTTTTCAAGTTCCTATTTAATTCATCCAAAATTTCTACATAAAGTGCTCAAGACATATTTTTCTTAAATACTAGACCTAACTGTGAGTCTAACAAAATTGGAAGTACCCAATTTGGTTCTACCAATTTGGAGTTACAAAATTTACAAAACAGCACTAAAACTGGAATTTTTGAACTATCTTCTCAAACTCAGTCACTGACGTGGGGGACCCGGTTGTCAGCCGGACCCACCGGTCAGCGAGACGAAAACAGAGGAGGTGGCTTCGACGGTGCGGCGACGGTGGAAATCGCTGATGGCGACTCCTCCGGCGGCTTGGATAGCACCGGCGTGCTCCCCAAGTTCCCACACGTCGATTGACCTACAAATCTGAAGCTCTAGCGGTCCTTAAGTGCTCCGGCCACGGAGCTCAGCGGCTCGGCCATGGCGCATGGCGGCGCTTGGCCATGTCCTGGCGCGGCTGGACCGGCATTGGTGTTAGCCGTTACACCCAAGCATCTACACGTGATGGAGAAGACTAAACACGAGCTAAGAAAGGAGGAGGGGAACGGTGCCGTGCTGGCCACGGTGAGGTCACCGGTGCGGCCATGGCGGCCATGGCGCGGCGGTGCGTGGAGCCAGCAATGCCGCTCACCTAGAGCTCTTACGGCACAACAAAGACGTCGACGAGGGCCGGGAGGTGCTAGCGGAGCTTTGGGCGGGATGGTGCGAGGCGAGACGCAGCGGTGAGCGCGTGCGAGCTCGTCGGAGCAATAGGCGACAGCGGCGGTCCGCTGCGGCAGCGAAGGAGAAGGAAGGAAGCGAAGAAATAAACTGAGGCACAGGGGGCACTCGGTGGCGTGCTGGGGCTTCAATCGCCGAGCTCAGGCCCGATGTGGCCTGGCTGGTCAGGCCGTCGGCGACGCACGGCGCCACTCGGCGGTGAAGTCCTGCTGCTGGTCAGGCTACTGTAGCATCGTTTCAGTGAACCCAAACGAGCCTGACAGCGTTACTTGATGGCCCTCATTCTCCTAATCCGTTGGTCATTAGCGAAAACATTCTAAATGAAAATTGTAGCCCTTCGTATAGTCTACAATTCCTATTAAAAGACCCAGACCTAATTCCCAAAGAATCATGAGTAAAATCATCCCCAAAGTTGAGCCAATGAAACTGAAAACTGGTTTTTGACTTAGAAATTTTCTGAGTTTCCAAATAGCCCTCAAAACTGACTTGTGGGCCATTTTTGAGCATGTTCTGCACATTTTCATGAGATGGTCATAAAATAACTTTTGTTCCTTATATAATTCTCTACAACTTTGCTTTAGGTTGCTCAGATATGCAAACATCCTAAGCTACACTTTTTAAATAGTCAAACACAGGAGCTCTAGGGGTCCAAATTGGTCAAACCATGAGTTGGAAACCTAATTAGGCAAAATGATCAACATGAACAATGTTCCAAATGACATTCTAAGTATAACTAAGGTTCTTAGGAGAATAATTAGCCACACCATACATTGGTCACACAAGAACCAAGCATCACAGGCATTGAAACATGGAAGAACAAGTGAAGTGTTACCTTTGTTTCAAGGCCATGTTTCATATGTTTCATGAGTGTGTTGCATAGTACTAACTAACCTTGTTTCACTAAGTGAGTGGCACATGTTGCACTTAAGTGTTGCACACTTTACATTTCATAAAAGAAACAACACACATGGAATATACAACATGTTGCAATGTTTCGAAATCATGTTTCATGTGATATAAGTTCACGAATGGATGCATGATGCTCATGTTCATGAAATGCAGTGCAAATGTGGAAGCTAAACACCTGGGGTGTTACAGCCCTCCCCCTTATAAAAATCTCATCCCGAGATTTGAAAAGCGTACCATTGTTGATAGAATTCCTTATAACCATCCCTCAAATAATCTTCCCTTTCCCATGTTGCATCGCGTTCACTACCCTGATTACTCCACATGACTTTGTAGAACTTGACCACCTGACTCCTAGTCACTCGCTCATGAGTGTCAATCACTCGAACCAGCTTTTCTTCAAAGGTCAAATTAGATTTTAACTCAATATCCCCCAATGGAACTCTCTCTTTAGGGACGTGAAGACATTTCTTCAATTGGGATACATGAAAGACATTGAAGATAGCACTCATCTCAGGAGGTAATTGAACCTTGTACGCCACTTTACCACTTTGTCCAATGATTTCAAATGGACCAACATATCTCAGCGCAAGCTTTTGCTTCACACCAAAGCGTTGGACACTTTTCATAGGTGAGACTTTCAGATAAACGAAGTCTCCAACTTCAAACTCAATAGGTTTTCTACGTCGATCAGCATAACTTTTCTGCCTAGCTTGAGCTGCGGCCATGTGGGTTTGGATAGTACGGACTTGTTCTTCGGCTTCTTGAACAAAATCAATTCCATAATATCTCCTTTCACCGGCTCCTACCTAGTTCAACGAGGTTCTACACTTCCGGCCATACAAAGCTTCAAACGGTGCCATCTTTATGCTCTCTTGATAACTGTTATTGTACAAGAATTCTGCTAGGGGCAACCATTTTTCCCGTGAGCCCTTAGCCGAGATGACACATGCTCTCAACATATCTTCTAAGATTTGATTCACTCATTCAATTTGCCCATTGGTTTGCGGATGATAGGCAGAACTTCTTACTAGCTTAGTTCCTAATAATCCGTGCAAGTGCTCCCAAAAGCGAGCAGTGAACTATGGTCCTCTATCTGAGATAATAGTATGAGGGATCCCATGAAGTCGGACTATCTGGTTGAAGTACAACTCCGCATAGTCGGTTGGACGAAAGTCTATGTAGACAGGAATGAAGTGTGCCGACTTGGTCAGTCGGTCCACAATTACCCAAATTGAGTTAAAATTCCTCTGAGTAGTAGGGAGTCCAACTATAAAATCCATACTTATCTCTTCCCATTTCCAACCTGGAATAGAGAGTGGCTGAAGTAATCTAGCTTTCATGTGTACAGCCTTGACCCGACAACAAGTGTCACACCTAGCCACATAAGCGGCTATCTCTTTCTTCATTTTGGTCCACCAAAATCGAGGCTTTAAATCATGATACATTTTACTACTACCAGGATGAATAGATAGTTTAGAGGAATGAGCTTCGGATATGATTTGAGTTCTAAGCTCTCTATCCTTCGGAACTACCAACCTATCCTTGAACCATAACACACCTTCCTCATCTACTCGAAAATGTTTGGTTTCTTGCTCTTTCATCTTGCGCTTGATGTGAAACACACCTGCATCTATCTTCTGTAGCTCGATAATTCGACTCTGTAGAGTACAACTGACAGTGATGTTGTGAAGGACTGCAGGATGAAGGAGCTTTGACAAATGGACATCACTCTCAATCAATGAGTGGCAATGAGACTTTTTGCTTAAGGCATCCGCGACGACGTTTGCCTTGCCAGGGTGATAGTGCACTTGGAGGTTATAATCCTTGATCAACTCGAGCCATCTTCTTTGACGCATATTCAACTCTGGTTGAGTGAAGATGTACTTGATACTTTTATGATCAGTGTAGATGTTGCACACATTGCCAAGTAAATAATGTCTCCAGGCCTTCAAAGCATGAACAACTGCAGCGAGTTCCAAGTCATGCGTTGGATAATTCACTTCATGCTTCCGAAGTTGGCGAGAGGTATAAGCAATGACTCTACCCTCTTGCATAAGAACACCTCCTAACCCAATACCTAATGCATCACAGAACACATCAAAAGGTTTCTCGATATCCGATTGTGCCAAAACCAGAGCCGATGTTAGAAGAGTTCGCAGGGTATGGAAAGCCGTATCACACTCGGAAGTCCAAACAAACTTCATGTCTTTTTGCAGCAATCGAGTCATAGGCTTGGCTATTTTAGAGAAATCCGGGATGAAGCGACGATAATAGCCAGCCAACCCTAGAAAACTTCGAACCTCGTGCACCGAGATTGGAGCCTTCCAGTTCAACACTTCTTGCACCTTGGTGGGATCAACCATAATTCCACCATCGGACAACACGTGTCCAAGAAAAGGTACCTCACGAAGCTAGAATTCACATTTGCTGAACTTTGCATACAGCTGGTGTTCCCGCAATCTAGTGAGAACCACCCGTAAATGTCCAACATGATCTTCTTCATTCTCAGAATAGACCAGAATATCATCTATAAATACCACCACAAATTTGTCCAACTCAGGCATAAACACTAAATTCATCAGATACATAAAATGTGCGGGGGCATTGGTCAATCCAAAAGACATAACCAGGTACTCATACAGACCATATCTTGTAGAGAATGCGGTTTTTGGGACATCCTCAGGCCGAATTTTGATTTGATGATACCCAGATCTCAAATCAATCTTGGAAAAGACTTTTGCTTTAGACAACTGATCAAACAAGATATCGATGCGTGGCAGAGGGTACTTATTCTTGATTGTAACTGCATTCAAGGGTCTATAATCTACACACATGCATAGAGATTGATCCTTCTTCTTCATAAAGATGGCTGGGCACCCCCATGGAGATGAACTAGGGCGGATAAGGCCTTTCTTTAGCAGTTCATTCAACTAGGTCTTAAGTTTGGCTAGTTCATTAGGAGGCATTCTATATGGCCTTCTAGAGATGGGAGCTATACCAGGAAGCAACTCTATCTTGAATTCTACTTCTCGATCCAGGGGCAATCTAGGCAAATCCTTAGGGAAAACATCCGGAAAGTCACACACGACGGGGATATCTGCCAGAGACTTTGCTTGCACCACATTAGTTGTGCAAGAAAGATTGATGTCCCTGGGTAACTGTACTAGAAAACCCTCCTGATTGCCAGGATCTCTGAGCATAACTACCCTAGTCGATGTATCAATAAGCACTCCATGACGGCTCATCCAATTCATTCCCAATATCACATCGATACCTAGCCCCGGTAAAACTACCAGATCAACCTGATAACTTTGCCCCTCTATCACAAATTGTACATCCCCAACTACCAGCTTGGTTGGGATAATACCACTGGCAGCCCTAATACAATAACCCTCACCCTCAACAGTATATGTTTTCTGCATAAACTTGGATGCAAATGCTGGACTAATGAAGGAATGCGAAGCACCTGAATCAAATAGTACAACTGTAGGGTGTTGGTCAATCAGAAACTTACCGGCAGTCACTACCTCTCCTGAAGGAATCTCAGTAATATTAGTGTGGTTCACTTGTCCCTGACGGCCACCCTAGTAATTATTCTTCTTAGGGTAAGGGCACTCCCTTGCCCAGTGGCCTATCTTGTTGCAGTTCCATCACGGCATGTTGCTTGGTGGAGCCCTGGAACTACCCTGACTGGTAGTGCCCTTGGGAAGAGCAACTGTAAATGCCTTGCGAAACCCAGTCTTGGTAGGATTTTTCTTCTGCGGTGGGCAAAACTTGGCGGCTGACGCTGGAGGACGGAATGGAGCCCTTTGTGCGACGGGAGCCTTAGATTGTGAGGTGCCCACCTCATAGGCCCTCTTACGACTTTTTGAAGCAGCATACACAGCATTGTTGTTCTCTTGCGATAAGGCATCACTCACAAACTCATTAAAATGAGCGCACTTGCAATTTCCCATGGTCTTCATCAGTTTGGGGCTAAGTCCCCGCTTGAAGCTAGCAATCTTCTTGGCATCTGTGTCCACAAACTTGGTAGCATACCTTGCAAGGTTGTTGAACGCTTGTAGGTATTCATTCAGGCTCTTGTTCCCCTGAGTCAGCTTCATGAACTCTGTATGTTTGATCGCCATAAGACCAGGAGGAATGTAATTTCCCCTGAAAGCAGACTTGAACTGATCCCAAGTGATTTGGGCATTAGCAGGCATAGTGGACCGGTGATGACTCCACCAAATGCTAGCAGGCCCATGCAGTTGGTGCAATGCGTACTCAGTTTTTAGCACCTCAGTCAAGCGGAGCAGACGAAACTTCTGCTCGAGAGTATTCAACCACTCATCAGCTTGTAGAGGCTCCTCAGCCTCCTTGAAGATAGGGGGTTTCGTGTCAAGGAAATCCTTGAAATCACTGTATTGATTTGGATTTGATCCCTGGCGTGGACCACGGCCATCACGATTAGCAATCGTATGGAGGGCCTCGGCCATAGTGCGCTGTCCTTCCACAAGCATTGCTATTAGTTCCGTTGGTGTGGGTGGTGGTGGCGGAAGATCATCATCATCACTCGCACCGGTGGAACGAGTACAAGGCATCTGCACAATGCGCAACCAGTAATTATTGATGATGTCAGCACATTGGAGAGGAACAATATAATTGTGCCAAACTGTATTTACTGACGAGAATGAAAACTTCATACAATAAACAGAGGCAATAATTCATTCTCCAATCACCACATCATCAAGTAGATTACTAGCGCCATACGCAGTGCATTCCAACATGACAAGTTTTAAACTTCACCATTACTATACACATCCCGAAGGGAGCAAATTAAAGTACATTACAAGTATGACTGCAAAAGCTTAACTCATGAGACTTGCTAACGAACTACTCGTCGAAGTGATCACTGTCCACATCAGAGACACCTTGGACTTCTTCTGGGTATTCCTCTTCTTCTAACTCTAAAGAAGCATCTCTGTGATGGGTCACCCGATCCAATTCTTGTGCAGCCTCATCTCTCGCAATAGTGAGGTTCATCAGCTAGTTATGAAGCTCGTCTCTCTCGTGTGCGGTTTGACCCCACTGTTGCAGATGATAATTTGCAATACCGCAAATCTCCTCAACTTCATGCTGAGAGATTGCACTTTATACTTGGGATAAGCAATTATAAGGGAGGGAGTAATGCAATATGAATGTCATGAGTGAATATGTTGCATGCTCGTTCCGTACGTCCTCACAAACCTAAGAAATTTAAGCTTTAGCGGAATATACGGTGGCATACATACGTTCTCTCAATTAGCGGTAACTAGTCGATCTACATGGTGCGTTGTTAGCGTACCTGCAGAAAAACTTCATTGCAGCCCAACCCAACAAGATATAATGCTAATTACACAAGTAGTACTAAGATACTCTCCATATATACATCCCCCGATATATATACTTCGGTATCCAAACTACCCGACAATTGTACCCACAATTAAGTACCTTCATATATACATGTATGCAACATGTAAATACTCCAGTAACCACAACTAGCTCTCCCCTAGACCGATGGTTGGACGGTCATGCTCTCGCAACTCACACTTACTTTAGCGTAGAGGCAATTGATCCATACATTACCATTCAAACGAATGGCACCCATGCAATATCACGCCACATGGACGACGAAATAGCAACAATCAATTCCCCCAAGTTAGTAATTATATATAAGCCACCTAGAAGTCCTTATGTGGGCTATAAGGGATGTGATCACCAGTATACCATAAAAATATTGATTTTTGAACACTTATATATAACTATAAGTTTGAAAACCATTTTTACAATAAAAGCTTTTGTTTTAAATAGCCGTAAGACATGTTTAATGTTGAATCTAGCTCTGATGCCAGCTGTCACAGAACCGACCAATTTATAAGAGCACAAGTACAAAAACAATCGCCGAAATGATCAAATTCTCAAACTTGAGCCCATATAAACCCGGTAGTCAACCGAAATCTCGAAGGATTTCAAACCAACTTGCATACAACCAAGATCACAGTAATTCAACATAACATATCGTACGTTACAACATTTTGCAGACGTTCGCAAATAGATTACACCATCACAGAGTCATCGTTATTACAAAACAAGTCTTGTAAACATGCGGAAGCAAATAGTTTAACTCACACACCGAGTTCAAATACACATACTGGTTTGCTGATTACGGCCCGCAAAAGCATTCAGATAAGAGAACAGAGATCATGCCCATGATCTAGTCTTCATCACCCGCCAGGTGGAGACAATACTTACAGAATCCCTGATATAGAAGGTCATCTGCAACAAGAGGGAAATAAACCCTAAGTATGGGAATGTACTCAGCTAGACTTACTCGTCGAAAACCAAACAAATGACACCAAGGATTATGCATAGCTTAATGTAGTGGAGCTGGCAGACACTTTCTTTTTGCATAAAAGCATAAGTAGTATGATCAACTCTTATCCTGACTAGCAGTGACTTTTTAGTCATTATCCTATCATCTATATTAGCACCTGTACTAAGCAATCATTTTATTAGGGTGCAAACATTAATAACCATATCAGGTATTCATTATGACGACCTTATCATTATCATCCATTTAACCATATCGTTAAATTAATTGAATCTACGTTGCCGCTGCTCAGTCAAGTTCTCACTATCCGGGAGAGACGGCGATTCGAATCGATTCCTATCCAGCTGGAGGGGTATTCCTAAACACAAACCCTGCTTCCCCCGTCAGGGTCGCAACAAGTCACCTTTGGTACGATTCAGGAGTCGCAAGTCCGAACATATCGACATTCTCAGAGAACCACTCTGCCAAGGTTGTTCGGGACTCTAACCCGCCTTGGACTTATGCCAATGGCTCTCCGCACATCCTTACTACCTCCAGAATGTCGCCACTGCTCGTGTCCCCGGCCTGAGTCGAGCTACTAGGCTTCGCGGTCGGAACGACTTATCCGGCCAGCTAAGTGTTAGGCTGCGTTCAACATGACATGAGGACGTACAGTGTATCGGTCCTTAAACGACTCAGACATAGTCACTATGTTCAAACCTACACAAGACCCCGCCCGGTCTTAATTCATTATTCACATGGTTCTTTTCCATGATAGAAAATATAGCCAACCGTGATCCTCCTCATCCTAAAGCTCGCAGGTGACAGGAAATCACCTGACTTCTACCGCACTAAGCATGGCTAAGCATTTAACCCGTCCTGAACTTAAATAGGATTCCAGTGCGATATCTGGACAAGGAAGGATATATAATGCAGCAATTGGTTCCAACCAATTCCTATACTTAATGCATCATCAACAATAAAAGATACTCAATATATTTGTAAAAACATGGGAGGCTTAATATGCTTCGGGGCTTGCCTTTCAGGAACGAGGAAGGCTGGTGGTCAGGGCACTCGGGCAATTCCTCTGCGGCGACTGCTTCGTCGGTTTCCTGCACCTCGGGTTCCTCCTCCTGGTTGGCTCCCTCAAACTCTAGCAATGTCACTCCTTCCGGCACACCTATTGCATGAATGCGCAAGATAAATATCATGGATGCACATGAACGAATGTCAGGGATGCTCGGGGAATGCGCATATTCGCTGTAGTTTGCATATTCCAATTTAAGCCCTATTCAAATCACTTTACTTACCAAGTTTATACAACCTAATGTATAATTGCTCATCTTCAGTTAATGACCTAGCACCTGCACCTAAGCATATTCTCAAGTTAGGCTAACCCCTAAACAATCAACGAGAACCTTGCAACAACATACACTCAAGCATTTGTATTTCAGCAAAATGAATACTATGTAGCGGTGCAGTAAACTAACCATAACTGGAGATTTATAATTCCAAATGACATGCAACAAGGCAATCTGGAAAGCTTATGAAATTGTCTATAATTCATTTTTAGATCTCAAAGCATGATTCAACACTTTACCAAGTCGAATTCATAATTCAACAGAACTCTGTCCTTACAAGGCAGAGAGTAAGCAAAAACTGGAACCTAACTTTAAACAGCTGTAGTTTCTAAACTACTGGGCCAAATGCCCTCAAATTTTGACAGGAGCTAGATACATAAATTATCTACAACTCTTGTATTCATTACAATCATAGAAAACCAAAATATCATGTGGAACTTTCTAAAGTCCCCAGATCTGTCCAGAGGGACATAATGCAAACAAATAATTATTAACTTATGATTTAAACACTTACTTGGATAAAACTAACTTTACTCACATATCACACATATCACAAGAACACCAGAAAGTAGGGTGTCCATCCCCAAAACATTTCTTTTAATACCTTTCTTAATTTATTTATTTAATTAAAGGAAATAGTAAACATATATGAAAACTACCCCATTAAATCTACAAAACTTACAGTAGACACTACATGCCCTAAGTAGACTACCATAAAAATTTCACACCATTTGAGTTAGTATAACAACCTACACAAAAATGGTAAGGCAGAATGGCTCAAAATGGCATAATTAGGAAACCTTAGTGAAAAGTGTCAAGCAATAGATTTCATATTTTTCCTAGCATCTATAAGGTACCAAGACACTACCTACCAAGTTTCATGGCCATAGGATTCATAGATAATTTACAAAAATTCACACAAGTATCTACCAATGATAAAAGGAAATTCTATAACTCAAAAACTACACATGCAATGTCTCTCAAATTTTAACCAGAGCTTCTACTAAGCAATACTAGCTTACCCACAAAATTTCACAATTTTTGGATCACAGAAACTCAAGTTATGATTTAAACAAGTTTGCATGCATTCAAAAACACTTTTCAAGTTCCTATTTAATTCATCCAAAATTTCTACATAAAGTGCTCAAGACATATTTTTCTTAAATACTAGACCTAACTGTGAGTCTAACAAAATTGGAAGTACCTAATTTGGATCTACCAATTTGGAGTTACAAAATTTACAAACCAGCACTAAAACTGGAATTTTTGAACTATCTTCTCAAACTCAGTCACTGACGTGGGGGACCCGGTTGTCAGCCGGACCCACCGGTCAGCGAGACGAAAACAGAGGAGGCGGCTTCGACGGCGTGGCGACGGTGGAAATCGCCAACGGCGACTCCTCCGGCGGCTTGGACAGCACCGGCGTGCTCCCCAAGTTCCCACGCGTCGATTGACCTACAAATCCAAAGCTCTAGCGGTCCTTAAGTGCTCCGGCCACGGAGCTCGGCGGCTCGGCCATGGCGCATGGCGGCGCTCGGCCATGTCCCGATGCGGCTGGACCGGCATTGGTGTTAGCTGTTACACCCAAGCATCTACACGTGATGGAGAAGACTAAACGCGAGCTAAGAAAGGAGGAGGGGAATGGTGCCGTGCTGGCCACGGTGAGGTCACCGGCGTGGCCATGGCGGCCATGGCGCGGCGGTGCGTGGAGCCGGCAATGCCGCTCACCTAGAGCTCTTATGGCACAGCAAAGACGTCGACGAGGGCCGGGAGGTGCTAGCGGAGCTTTGGGCGGGATGGTGCGAGGCGAGACGCAGCGGTGAGCGCGTGCGAGCTCGTCGAAGCAACAGGCGACAGCGGCGGTCCGCTGTGGCAGCGAAGGAGAAGGAAGGAAGCGAAGAAATGAACTGAGGCACAGGGGGCTCTCGGTGGTGTGCTGGGGCTTCAATCGCCGAGCTCAGGCCCGACGTGGCCTGGCCAGTCAGGCCATCGGCGACGCGTGGCGCCACGCGGCGGTGAAGTCCTACTGCTGGTCAGGCTACTGTAGCATCATTTCAGTGAACCCAAACGAGCCTGACAGCGTTACTTGATGGCCCTCATTCTCCTAATCCGTTGGTCATTAGCGAAAACATTCTAAATGAAAATTGTAGCCCTTCGTATAGTCTACAATTCCTATTAAAAGACCCAGACCTAATTCCCAAAGAATCATGAGTAAAATCATCCCCAAAGTTGAGCCAATGAAACTGAAAACTGGTTTTTGACTTAGAAATTTTCTGAGTTTCCAAATAGCCCTCAAAACTGACTTGTGGGCCATTTTTGAGCATGTTCTGCACATTTTCATGAGATGGTCATAAAATAACTTTTGTTCCTTATATAATTCTCTACAACTTTGCTTTAGGTTGCTCAGACATGCAAACATCCTAAGCTACACTTTTTAAATAGTCAAACACAGGAGCTCTAGGGGTCCAAATTGGTCAAACCATGAGTTGGAAACCTAATTAGGCAAAATGATCAACATGAACAATGTTCCAAATGACATTCTAAGTATAACTAAGGTTCTTAGGAGAATAATTAGCCACACCATACATTGGTCACACAAGAACCAAGCATCACAGGCATTGAAACATGGAAGAACAAGTGAAGTGTTACCTTTGTTTCAAGGCCATGTTTCATATGTTTCATGAGTGTGTTGCATAGTACTAACTAACCTTGTTTCACTAAGTGAGTGGCACATGTTGCACTTAAGTGTTGCACACTTTACATTTCATAAAAGAAACAACACACATGGAATATACAACATGTTGCAATGTTTCGAAATCATGTTTCATGTGATATAAGTTCACGAATGGATGCATGATGCTCATGTTCATGAAATGCAGTGCAAATGTGGAAGCTAAACACCAGGGGTGTTACATCCACCAAAAATCTGGACCAACTAGCCGGTAGCGGCATGGCTTCGCCAGCTATTGTAGAGGAGACTGCCCAGCAGCCGGCCATCGAGGAACCCATGGCAGAAGGTCCATTGAGGCCTTAGCAAACAAGCGGTCAGACAACGGTCCCCGAGTAGGGGGTCGAGGGAAGAGCCGAGCCAAGCACCAGTGCTCTGAGCACTAACCCTGTTGAGGACAACACCTCAGCACTAAGGGTAATGGAACAGACCGAGGAGCAGCGGTTAGAGGTGAGAGCACAGAGCATGTTTGTCGATGCTATAGCCCGTGGAAAAGCCATAGTGATCGTAGAAGCTGCCAAATCCAGACTAGCACCGATACCCGAAGAAGAGCCCGAAGAGGACAAAGTAGAGGAGGTCCTGGGCCGTCCGCAGGACAAGCGATAACATGTGTATGTGTCGCATTGGCGGAACGACCAGTGGGTTGTTCATGAGGAAATCCCAGAGGTCGAAGAGACCAAGAAAGTTGAATGAGCAGTGAAATGACTGGTGACAGAGGTCCAGGTATACTTTGCTTCACCCCCTGATTTTGCTGTCTAGTCAAACTTTCTTACTTATCTTTTTGCACACAGGACTTAATGAAGACTGCAAGGTACCATAAGAAGTGCTTCGACCAGATCAAGGGGATCGCTACAAGCAATAAAGAGCTGATGGTAGAGGTGGAACGCTTGCGCCACCAACTTGAAGCCGCCAATCATGAGAGGATAGAGCAAGAGTCCCAGAACCAGAACCTGGTCGTCCAACTCAGTAACGAAGAGCAGGAAAGAACAAGTAAGTAGTCACTTTATCACAACAAGTGCATGGCAAGTGTTGTTGCGTTGTTGGTAGTAACAACTGTAGTGCAGGCTTAGAAGCTGAAGTGGTCCGTCTCTAAGAGGAGAACAGTCGTGCGGTCGTAGAGTGTGATCGCCTGAAGGAGGACAACAGAAAACTGGCGCATGACCAGTCGCAGCTCCGGGACCACATGACCAAGATGAAAGAGGAACTGAAAAGTAAGTTTTCCAAACCCCTTTGCTCACTTTTGTTGCCCGCCTTATCTTGTCGTGGTATGACATTGTAATAGCTTGTGCGGTTTGCAGTTGTGAAAGTTAATGCCAAGAAGCATCTGGAGGCCATGATAAAAGATCATGACGGCTAGAAGGCACAGTGCTAAGAGATCACCAAGGATCAGGACATGTGGAAAAACTGGTGCTAGGAAGTGACAATGGGCATTTTGCCGATCCTCAACCTTATCGATCCAGCGCTTATAGAGGACGTGCCAAGGACGCCACAGCTCGGACTGGTCGATAGATGCTGGATACCCGAAGGAGGTAGATCCAGACAAGGTTGAGGAGCTTCAGATGACCTAGCTAGACTTGTCGGCAAAAATAATTGGCGACATTAACCTATGTGGAGGCGGGACAGCACCTGTATAGGGTATGCCATCAACAAGTCAGCTGGAAGCGCCATCAGTTTTGAGCCAACCAGCGAGGCCTATGGTCTCTACCAGCCAGGCATCGGCAGGGCCATCTTCTTTAGCTCGACTAGTACAAGAGTCCCCGGGACTCGAGCACGATGTCAGGCCCAGCGAGCAGCAGGTGCCGCGTGAACCGACTAGCCAATAGTATAGGCTATAGCTGTAGAAGAAGATGTAGTTGTGTTATTGTAAACTTGGACCTTTTCAGGCAAGCTTGTAATAACATAACTGTATATCTATATAAGCTTGTTTGTTTTATAGAAAACATATTTAAGCTTGGATCTCGTGTTAGTGTAACTAAGTGAGAACATGTTAGCGTTCTGTTTAGTTGTACCAGTTTAGTTGACCTGTCATCCTAAAAGGTTTGTATGGACCTGGTTTGTCCTGTGGTCAGAGTGTGAGGTGCGTAGCCTGTGCACACGTAGACGCACACAAGTCAAACCAGAGGGGACCTGCCAATCACCCGTAGCGTAGAGAGCAGATCCCATGCACGCGTTGGGAGGAACCGGAGACAGGGCCTGCTCCGAAAACCCGAGAAGGAATGGTGGTCGGTTTTGACTGGTTGAGTTAGGATAACAATAGACTTTGTAACACCCTAAAATTGCCTCTTTTAAAATAGAGCTAAAATGATTTATTTATGACTTTTTGCGCACATGAAATATAGGAAATAAAATTTTTCATTTAAAATCCATCATAAGGTAGCAATGTGTTTGATGCATACATGCTATTGCATTTAATTTTATTGGTTGAGTGGCTTTAGTTTAAAAGTCAAAATGGTTAAAATGTTTTTGAAAAGAGTTTGAAGATGGCTTTGAAATAAAAGAAAAGAAAGGAAAGAAATTTAGAAAATAAAAGTATTTTTAAAGTTGTAAAATTTATCTTGGAAAGCCTAACGAAATTGTCCATTTTTATTGAATGGGAAAGAATATTGAAACCATACTCGATTTGGATTGAATTTCGCTTGGAATTGGAAAATGTAAGAATTTAAAAAGTTTATTTGTGGAAACTTACCAAAATTGCTCAATTATATTTGAGATGAAAAGTATGTTCAAAACTATATTCAAATTTGCAATTGGTTTACATTTGAATTGGCTTTGAAAACAAAATAGGAAAAAAAAGATTTGGAAAAGAAATTCTTTTCTTCCCTTTCAGCCCAGACTCCGGCCTGGCCTGCTGGCGGCCCAGCCTTTCTCCCTCCTTTCTCCCTTTTCTTCAGCGCCTGGCCCGCTCACCGTCCCAGCCCCCGTGGGCTTCCTCACGCGCGCAAGTCACAGGCCCAGCTGGTGCCTACGGCTTGCCACGCGCAAGCGCCGGCCTGCTCGGTCAGGCGGTGCACGCCGTTCTCTCCCTTCCCTCACTGCGCTCCTGGTCCCACGCCGTCAGACGCCCGCGCGTCAGCCACCCGCACGCGGCCGCCGCTTCTCCCTCACTGCGCTGCCGGTCCCGCATGTCAGCGCCGCGCCTGTCTTCTTCCCTTTCCTTTCTTCCCCATGTTTCTTTCCTTTCTCTCCCCGCCGATGGCGCACACCCGATTGGAAGGCCACCAGCGCCCACGCAAGGCAGGCGACCAAATCCTGCCCGTGCCCCTGCTCCCTTTCCTTCTACGCCGCGCTGTCCGGCCTACAAAACCCGAGCTACATCTCCCCTTTCCTCTGTCCGCGTTCACGCTCACCGGCCACGCTCAAGCACCCACCGCCGCCGCTGTAATCCTTCGCTCCGGCGCCCCAATCCCCGTCACCAAAGCCACCCGAGGCCTCACCGTGTTTCACCGCAGCCGAAGGTACCCATAATTTCTCGAATTGGCCTTGTTTTGCCCAGATTTGCCTTCACCCGCGCCCTCCCTCTCTCTCCAGTTCGCGGCCGCCGTCGACGACCCGCTTTGGAGGTCTTCTAGACGCCGCGACCACCACCTTCGACCTCACGGTGAGATTCTCCGCCTCCTGGTGCTCTCCGTTGCTCAAATGACGGCCTAGAACGTCGTACCCACAAGCGCGGCTCGCCGCCGGCAATGGCGCCCTCGTCGGAGATGCCGTGCTCACGGACATGAGCGACCTTGGACCCTTATGGAATAGAGATGGTCACTAATGGATAATGGTTCTAATGATCAATTGTTTATGCTATACATTATCATGTTTACCTGATCATGTGTTTATGGGAATGATAAATTCTTTGTCACTCAATTGCTTAAAAAGATGACCTATTAAAGCTAATCGCAGTAAACCAGTGTCAGCCTTTTGAGCCTCATGAACCCCATGATATAATTGTTAAGTACGACATGTACTTACGCTTGCTTTATTTTTCTATACTTTGGATAAAAATCCCGGATGGGTACCAGATTGCTGGTTTGGAGGAGTTAGGCTTATGGTCAACCAGTCAGTCGTCCCTGTGAATTTGGAGTCTTCGCCAGAAGATTGGAGTCAACTTTCCGCTGTCTTTACTCTGAGGTTATTTTCTTTTTACTAACACGTTATGTAATAAGTATTGTCTTTTGATATTACCCCGATTTGTGGCTGTATGTGAGATTTGACTTCCTGGGCTCACATATAGTGTGTATCTGGTTTTGTCTTTAAAACCGGGTGCTACAGACTTCGAAGTGACACATTAGAGTGGTCGGAAAAATCATAATAGCTTTATCGAATTAAGTCGAAAGTACAAGAGGAGTACATATCTTAGTAGTTAAGCATAGAAACGCCTAAGCTTGTCGATGTGCCATGAATTGGGTACGTCTGTACCATCCAGGTGAGCTAACATGTAAGATGTTGGTCGTGTAACCTCCTTGATCATGAAGGGCCCTTCCCATGGAGTTGCGAGTTTGTGGACACCAGCCTGATTCATCTTCCACTTCAGGACCAGGTCCCCAACCACAAAGAACCGCTCCTTAACATTCTTGTTGTAGTACCTGTGCAAAACAGCAAGATATTTGGCTGTACGTACGCAAGAATCGAGCCGCTTCTCTTCTGCACTATTCACTTCTAGCTCTCGCACTTCATTGGCCTTGTCTTCATCGAAGTTCTCTACCCATGCTGATCTGAAGGCTATATCTGCTGGGAGCACTGCCTCAGCGTCGTAAACCATAAAGTATGGTGATACGCCGGTGTTGCGACTGGGCTAGGTTCTGAGGCCCCAGACCATGGCTGGTAACTCTTTGAGCCATCTTCCGGGAGCTTTGTCATTTTCTCTGTACATCCTCTTCTTAAGTGCATCCAAGATCATACCATTTGCTCGCTCGACCTATCCATTAGCTCTAGGGTGCGCCACCGAGACGTATTTTACTACTATGCTCCTTTCATCGCAGAAGTCCCAAAAAGCGTTTCCGGTGAACTGAGTACCTAGATCAGTGATGATGCTATTGGGTATGCCGAAGCGGTGGATGACCTGGTCGATGAACGTCATAGCCTTTTCGGAGGATGCCTGTACCAGAGGCATGTACTCTATCCACTTAGAAAATTTATCGATCAGGACAAAGACACATGTGAATTTCCCAGGAGCCGGCTTGAAGGGCCCGATCATATCCAGTCCCCAGCATGCGAAGGGCCAAGAGGCTAGTATTGTCTGAATCTCGTGTGCTAGTACATGGATTCTCTTGGCAAAGAACTGACAACCCTCACAATGACAGACTAGCTTCTCTGCATCGGCTACGGCGGACAGCCAATAGAATTCTACTCGGAAAGCCTTACCAACCAGCGTTCTTGAGGCCATGTGGTTGCCGTAGGAGCCAGAGTGGATTTGGTCCAGAAGATGTTCACCATCCTCCTAGGTTATACACTTCATCAAGATTTCCTCCTTTGCATTCTTGCACCACAATTTGCCATCAACGAGCAGATACTGCTTACTGCGATGCATCAGGCGTTCGTTTTCTATCCGATCAGTGTAACCGCTACCATCTGTCAGGTACTTGATGAAAGGTACTCTCTAGTCAGGCTCCTTAGTGGTTGGAGGTGGTTCAAAGGTGTTTGATGCTAGAACCATAGCCACCAAAAGCTGCTTTGGAGGCTTGTCAACCGTGGGATCTTCCTCTTCGATGGAAGGCGTGAGCAGGTCTTGAACGAATACGCCATGTGGGACTGTAGCTCGGGATGATCCTAACTTTGACAGCGCATCTGCTGCTTGATTTTTGTCCCAGACCACATGTGTGTACTCGATACCATAGAACTTGCTTTCCAGCTTTCTGATCGATTTGCATTATGCATCCATCTTTTTGCTAGTCGTATCCCAATCCTTGTTGAGTTGGTTGATGACTAGGGCCAATCTCCATAGACATAGAGCCGTTTGACGCCGAGCTCGACCGCAATGTGCAGACCATGTAGGCATGCTTTGTACTCGGCGGCGTTATTAGACGCTGAAAAATAAATCCTAAGGACGTATCGGAGCTGCTCCTTGGATGGTGACATGAAAAGGACTCCTGCTCCTGCGTCGTCAATGTTGAGAGAGCCATCGAAGTACATCTTCCAATACTCATCGGGCCCCTGAGAGGCAGGTGTGCTTAAGTCTGTCCACTCGACGATGAAATCGACAAGTGCCTGAGACTTGATTGTAGTACGACTTACAAATTCCAAGGAGAAAGGGCATAGCTCCATTACCCATTTGATGATGCACCCATTTGCATCCTTGTTGCGAATGATGTCTCCTAGAGGGTACTCGGTCATGACCACCACACGATATCCGTCGAAGTAATGTTTCAACTTTAGGGATGTTATCAATATGGCGTAGATCAGTTTCTGGACCTGTGAGTACCTGGTCTTGGATTCATTGAGTACCTCACTGATGAAATAAATTGGTCATTGTACCTTGTAGATGTGGCCGGGCTCGTCGCGCTCGACCACCATAGTAGTGGAGACCACTCGATTAGTTGCCGCAATGTAAAGTAGGAGAGTTTCATCTTCTCTGGGAGCAGTGAGGACCGGAGGTGATGTAAGGTATTGTTTCAGCTGTGTGAAGGCAGCGTCTGCTTCCTCCGACCACTCAAACTTCTCAGATGCTTTGAGCAGCTTAAAAAATGGTAATCCTTTTTCACCTGATCTTGATATGAAACGACTGAGGGCAGCCATGCATCTGGTAAGCTTCTGAACATCCTTCACCTTTTTGGGTGGCTTCATGTCCAAGACAGCTTTGACTTTCTCCGGGTTAGGGCGTATGCCATCGTGATTGACGACGTTGCCAAGTAGTATACCAGAAGGAACACCAAAGATGCACTTCTTTGGGTTTAATTTCCATTGGAATGTATTAAGGGCTGCAAAGGTGCGTTCGAGGTTGTCAATAAGGGTACATGCTTCCTTGGTTTTGACAACTACGTCATCAACATAAGCCTCGATAAGGTCATCTTTTATCTCATCTTTGAGGCAGGCCTGTATGTCGCGTTGGTAGGTAGCCCTGACGTTCTTAAGTCCAAACGACATGGTTGTGTAGCAGTAAGCGCCGAAAGGCATGATGAAGGATGTCTTGATCTGGTCGTCCTTTTTGAGAGTGATCTGGTGATAACCAGAGTAGCAATCGAGAAAGGAAAGCAGCTCGCAACCGACGGTTGAATCTACGACCTCGTCTATGCGAGGTAAGCCGAAGGGGTCTTTAGGGCAGTGTTTGTTGAGATCAGTGTAATCAACGCACATTCTCCATTCATTATTCTTTTTGTGTACAAGAACTGGGTTGGCTAACCACTCCAGATGATACACTTCTTTGATAAATCCAGCTATGAAAAGCCATGTAACTTCTACCCTAATCGCCTCCTTCTTATCGTGAGTGAACCATCGTAGCTTCTGCTTGATAGGTTTGGCCTTGCCGTTGACATTCAAGGAGTGCTCGATCAAGTTCCGAGGTACACCGGGCATGTCGGCAGGTTTCCATGCGAACACACTCACGTTGCTCCTCAAGAACCTGACGAGTGCGTCTTCCTATTTAGGATCCAGGTTGGCCCCGATAAGGGCTGTTTTGCTAGGATCACCGTCGACCAGCTAGATGGCCTTGTGCTCCTTGGACTTGATGTTCTTGCATGGAGCCTCGAGCTCTAGGATCTCTAGGTGGTCGGCTGAGGTCTTCTTGGCGTCGAGCATGGTCTTAGCCATGCGAATAGAGAGGTCGTGAGCCTCTACTATTTTGAAGCTATCGTCCTCGTAGGTATAAGCTGCGTATACGTTGCCCCTGAGAGTTAGAACCCCTTTCTCAGTAGGCATCTTGAGCACCAAATACCTGTAGTGAGGTATGGCCATGAATTTGGTGAGCAATGGTCGACCAAGGATAGCATGGTAGGTGCAGTCGAAGTCAGCGACCACGAAGTTGATGTAGTCGATGCGAAAGTGGTCTGAGGTACCAAACTGCACAGGTAGCGTGATCTGCCCGAGAGGTGTAGAGCTCTGTCTGGGGAGGACACCCCAGAACTATACCTCGTATGGTTTGAGATCCGCCTAGGTTATCTTTAGGGCTGGCAGACTGTTCTTGAACAGTATATCGATAGAACTACCGCCGTCAATCAGCACTCTGTCGAACTGAACCTTGTTGATACAAGGATTGAGGACCAGGGGAAAACGTCCTGGCTCAGGTATTGTAGCCCATTGGTCCTTTCTGCTGAAGGAGATCTCGTGGTGAGACCAAGGAGGGAGCCACGGATCGGCGATGAGGTTGTCGGTGTTGGCCATGTTCAAGCAGGCGCGGGCAAGCAGCTTGCATTCTCGTTTGGTCTTGATTGACACTTTGCCTCCAATGATGGTGTGGACGCAATCGGTTGGCTTGACGTACTTATGACGGGGATCTGCGTCTTCATCATCATTGTCTTTGTTGCCCTGTTCCCCTACGTCATTAGGCTTGTCGGACGTATCCAGAGCCTGTTGACGCGTGTAGATAGACTTGAGAACACAGCAATTCTCCATGGTATGGTTTGACTTGGGGTGGAGCTGGCAGGGTCCTTTCAATGCTTTGGCATAGTCTTCTTCGTAGTTGCGACGTCCGCCACCTTTCTTAACGGTATTGACCTCGTCGTCGTCCTCCCAAGCACGCTTGCCCCTGTAATCATCACGGCGATTATGCCACTGATTATGCTAGTTGCGGTGGTTGTGGGGGTCGTTGTGCTGGTTACGGCGATCAAAATTGTTGTTCCGACCATGGTTGCCATGGTAGTCGTCGCGGTGTGGGGGTGGTCAGAGCGTGGAACCCTTGCTGCTTCTTCGATGATTATCTTTTTAGCATTGTCGGCATCCGCATATTTCTTAGCAGTGGCCAGGAGCGCTATGACTGATTTAGGTCTCTTGCGAAGGAGCTTGTCCCGTAGGGCATCGTGGAAGCGGAGACCAGTGATGAAAGCCTCGATTGCCTCATTGTCGGACATTGACGGGACCTTGATGCGTATCTTCGAGAAACTCCGGATGTACTCGCGTAGTGGCTCATCTTTCCGGTCTCAAATCCGCTGTAGATCATATTTGTTGCCGGGTTGCTCGCAAGTAGCAAATGAAGTTGTCGATGAAAGCTTGCTTGAGCTCTTGCCAAGAATCAAAGTAGTTCACCGACAAGCTAACCAGCCATTGGTGACCTACATGGCCGACAGTGACTGGGAAGTAGTTAGACATGACGTGCTCATCAGCCATGGCTGATCTACATGCAGTTTCGTAGAGCATGACCCATAATTCGGGGTTCTCCTTGCCGTCATACTTCTGAAGTTTTTCGAGCTTGAAGTTCTTGGGCCATATGACTCGGCGAAGGTGTGGAGTAAACTACTTCAACCCCGGAGGGCCATGGGCGGTATCATATTCCATACGGCGATAGCTTTCGTGGGATGCACGATCGTTGCCTCTTTGGTTGATGCGATCACGCAGATCGCGTTCTCCGAGGTAATGGCGGAGATCGTTATTGCCATCACGGCGATCTTGGTTGCCACCCTGATTAACCCTGCGACCATGGTTATTGTGGCGATTATCGTGGTTGTCCTAGCGGTTGTCGTCCTAGAAGTCGCGGCGGTTGTCATCCCGACGGCGGTTGTCATCCCGACCACCATCATGGCCACTGTTTCCGCCTTGACGGTTGTCTAATGGGCCATTGTTGCGCGAGCCATGTTGGTTGGGTGGCTGTGAGCGACTTGAGTACTAGCGGCTGTGGCTTGATTCGACTGAGATGGATGGAGCCCGGGCTTGATTTACAATCTTTATGGTCTAGGCCATAGCAGCCGTCAGGTAAGCTTGTATATCGTCATGAACTGCCTGTGTTTCCGGGGTGTTGGGTAGTCATTGCATTGTCGCCATAGCAATAGCTACGTTGGCACTTGGAGTCCTGAAGACCTACTTGTCCCCCACCCTATCAAAGGCATAGTTAAGGTCGCATGGCTAGACCCTTATGCGTCGGGCCTCCTCTTCTGCCTTGGCTTCAATTTGTCGGCGATTAAACTGGTCAATATTGCGTGCTTCGTGTGCTAGCCTTTCTTGTTCTGTTTCACCGACTACCGGTGGTTCATCATTACTGACGACATTGATCAAGTCTCCTCGCCTTGGTGGGAAGGATGGGAATCGCAGGAATCCCGGGGCGTGGTCTGGGATATCCAGATCGTATTCAACGCCTTCATCGTCATGATGCTGGAGCTTGGTGTGAACGGAGGCATTAGATGCGATGCCGGACGAGGAGCTTGAGCCACCCTCTTGAACTGTGTGGACCGATCCTTCTTGATAATCCTCAATTCGGACCATGTTGACGAAGTTGCGCAGGCTGTAGGGCTAGACCTGGTGGTTCTCCATCGAGGCTTCGTACTCAGAGAGCCAGAGACCCGTCGTAGGGGCTAGCCGGCAATGAACGGAGAGCCTTTTAGGAGTAGATGTGACCACGAGATCCATACCGAGTCATGCAGGACGAATGGCCTGAGCTGGTCGGGTAGATCTATTGTGGGTCGTAGTTACCTGCTCATTAGGTTGACTTTGAATCGAACTTACCAGAGCCAGGGTTTCGCCAAGTTTGGTGCTGACCCGATCGATGGAGTCAAGCAAGTCGGTGTTGTCGATCTGCCTCCTTTTGTAGCGAGGAAGCGGACGACGGGTTGTCGGCGTGGCTGAAGACGACGCTGGCGTGGTTGGAGCCAGATCCACCATGGTCGGAGCCGTAGCCAATGCAGGTGAAGCAGTGGTCGACGCAGATTGAACCCACACCTCCTTCGGGGTCATGGTGATGAAGTCGTCGGGGCCGGTGGTCCAGGTGATCCGGCCGATGGTGAACGTGAGGCCGTTCGGCGTAGCCATGGAACCAGGGATGATGACCATCTTGTTCGCCTAGAGAGCAGTACGCATACCCCCTACCTGGCGCGCCACTGTCGACGAAATATGGTCGGCAGTCTACCTAGGGGTATGCCCAAGGTAGTAGATTATCGGTAGACAGATGCGCAAGCTACAAACAAGATGGTGACACAAGATAGACACAAGATTTTATCCAGGTTAAACCGCCGTAAAGGCATAATACCTACGTCCTACGTCTGATTGTATTGCTGTATGTCAATGAGAGATGTTTTTTAGAGGGGTCCCCTGCCCGCCTTATATAGTCCAGGGGCAGGGTTACAGATCTGGAAACTAATCCTAGCCAGTTACAATTGCCATAAGTGGTCGGATAAGGATTCCTATTCTAACCGACCAGGATCTCGTTTGACCTCCAAATCTGCCTTGATTCCTTGTGCGGGATTCTGAACAGATTGGCTGGTCCGCGTGTCGTCTTCTAGTGGGCCAGATTTCCTGATCTAGGCCAGCCTAAGCCTAGCCGTAAGGGTATAGGGGTTAATACCCCCACATACACCAAACAGTAAAAACATAAGTTGAAAAGCTTATAAATCTATTCTACATATTGCTACGAACACGTGAGAGAAAGAATAACTCAAATCGGACTTAAAACGCGAAAGTTATGCATAAAATAAGAGGTAATGGCATTCCTATAAATAAACTGAACCTATTTTTGAATTAAAACAATTAAAAATATGAATATTCATGGTTATAGGACTGCAGGTACTAATTCTGGAAAATACAGGGGCCTAACCGAATAAAAATAGGACTGATATGCAATTACTTTGAATTAAACTGGACTGCGGGTTGATTCTACGAAAATAGAAGGGCTTTTCTGCAAAACTGTATGCGGCTTGACTGAATGTTGACCTTAGGTGCTGATTGGTCAACACATGGCGCGCTAGGATTCGCTCGGTGCACCACGTTGCTCGGTGGATCTACTGACGCGGCTTCATAGGCCGGTCCATGGGTCCATGGTGGACCCATTATGCACCGAATCGGTACGCGTGGATCTTGGCCGTCCGTCCAGATCTGATGGCGCCAGTTGCATGGGTGAGACCCATGCCGCTGCACAGCACCACTAGTGAGCATGCCATGGCCGACGACGAGGCAGTCACGGTGGCGAACACCAGAATGGTGCTCGGGACCTCCCCATTCAAAACAAAAAGCACAGGGATGATCTACAGAACCTAGCGAATTCACTGGGAAGCAAAACGTGGGCAGGAACACGCTGGCGAGCTAGTTTCACGGCGGTGCCATGGCCGACATCAACTAGAGGTCACTGGTACGGCATTCTAGGGCACGAAATTGCGAATGGAAGGCATAGGAAGGATGAGGAGCTCACCGTGAGTTCAGGAAAGGCGACGAATGCGTCTAGGAAGGGCTCCGAAAGTGGGGTCGATGGCGGTGGCGATCTGGAGAGACGACGATGGTGCGGTGAGGGCTAAATCTGAGCAACACAAGGGCAATACAGCAAAATGAAGACACCTACGCTTGCGGGAGATCATGGCGAAGCTCCAAGTGACGTCGTCGAGGGCAATTGAGGCGTGGGTGAGGATGAATTGTGGCGGCGGCATCTAGAAGGCGAGAGCAGAGGATGGGCGAGAGAAGGGGTCGATGTGGAGCTTTATAGGCTAGGCGGTGTGAGGAAAAAGGAAGTGGAGCGAGGAGATTAGGTGGGATTGGCCGCCTGCCTTGCATGCGGGGTGGATGTGGCTTTCCATGCCAAGTAGCGCCATCGGCAGCGGTGGAGAAAGGAAAGTGCACCGGGAAGAAGAAAGGAAAGAAGGGGCGCGGCGCTGACGGGTGGGACTACGTCGCAGCGAGGAAGAAAACATCTTGCGGGCGGCTAGCTAGCAGGGCCAGCACACAGTGAGAGGGAGAGAGCGGACGGGCAGTGCATGCGGGCAATGAAGGCCGAGCGGAGCAAGCCGAGCTAGGCCGCGTGGTGTGGTTGTGGTGCGAGCGCGGGATAAAAGGGAGGCGTGCGGAGCGGGCCAATGATTGGGCTGAAGCGAAGCAGGCCAGCCATGGAAGAGAACGGGAAGGAGAAAGGAAGAGAGGGGAAGGGCTGCTGGGCCGCCAGCAGGCCAAAATTGGGAAGGGAAAGGGAGAAGAGGGCCGGGCCAGATCTAGGGCTGGGCTAAAAATGAAGAAAGGTAAATTTTTCAAAATCAAATTCTTTTCCAAATCTATTTTTCAATTCTAAGCCAATTCCAATGGAATTTGAATTCAACTTCAAATCATCTAGCCCTACACTCAACCAAAAATAATATGATTTGGCATGAATGCAAAAAACATGTTTCTAAACCTTATAATTACTTTTATTAACCCATGTTTATTATTTGGCCTAAGTTAAAAATACCTAGAAAATTTAATAAATGCTAAGAATTAATTGCTAATTTGTAGTAAAAATTTTTGGGTGTTACAACTGCTGTAGCTTTCACCCGGAAGTATTCCATGTATCGTATCCATAGGGGAACGTGTGAGACTAACTGCGGTCTAACTTAATAAGGGGTAGGGACAAGGTTAAGGTTTAACTTAACTAGGAGTAGCAGCAAGGTTAGGATAAATAGGAGCGTAGAGAGGAAAACTAAGGTTCTCTAGTTCTGACTTAGGTAAGCTTATGTCTTCTACTATTAAACTGGGGACATTACTTGGGAATGACACCAGCAAAGGATGCTTTCCATCACAACCGTGTCCTACGTGCGCCTATAAACGGGAGGTGGACTACAAAGGATCAACAAAGCTATATAGTACATGCTATATAGAACTTATGTCACTCACGCGATTAACCCAAGTCTAACCACCATGCTTACACTTACGATTAATACTTTACTCCCCCTATGTAGAGAATAAAGCACTCAAAAGAGTCACAAACTTGATGAACAATATAAATAAGATGCTTACTTGAATCAGAAGTTGATTACCAGAGAATCTCAGAAGCAAGCTCAGATAGAACTTGAATTTGCCAAGGTACAAGCCATAGAGAGAGCATCGATAGGCTGACACCTCCTCCAAACTCTTCCCTCACTCTCTATCTCACTATTTCTATTTATAAGACTAGATCCTATGGAGGACTAATCTTCTCTTGATAGCAACCTCTGATCCTCATGATATGAATTAGGGTTTTAGGGACTTGCCTAGGGAGGGGGGGTACAGGGCTATTTATATAGGCTGGAACATCCATCGTAAGCCTTTGGATCAATCCGACTTAAAGAACAGTGTAGATGCAACCTAAGAGGCGATGGGGAACCGACTTAACAACGAGGGGCTGACTGGTGGACCCTAGGGGATGGGCGGCCTGCATGTGGGGCCGACTGACCCCACATGTTAGTGTCTCATGCTCTGCTTTGGTGGAGAGCCTTCTGCAGTCTTCTAGAGTCTTCCTACGTTGGTTATGCTATGAAATTACATTATTTCCTATGACGAATAGGTCCCCCTTGATAATTTTCTGGATAAACCTTGCTGAAAACATAGATTCACCAAAACTCATGGAATTTATTAGTTTAAACCCCTATACCTATGTTTGGTGATGGAATTAAGTATAAATATAGGTTATATTGATGGTTCATTATTGATGTTAGTGACCGTCAACACCAACTCCCTTGGGTCCCCTAGCTCCATTTTGTCCATTTATCTTGAATCTGCATCAAATACTTAGGGTACATGTGGAACTTGTTATTTGATAAAATATGCTCATTATATGCTTATCTCCCTTAATTTCGAGATTGTTGACGGTGATTTTGAGTATGTAAAAGTGTAACATTTTCACCATCAACACACGCGCGAGAGTGAGTTCCCTCTCACACTCGACTTCTATCGTATGTAACCAACTAGGCATGTTTAATGTCCCAAGCCATTGTGATCAAGTAGAGGCTAGGTTTATCTTAAGCGAATTGGTCTAGCTTAGCAAGACAATATTAAGTAATTAATCATCTTAAAATGACATGCATAACTCATAATGAATAGACAAATAAGTATCCAAAGTAGGGTTAATAGTAGTGGTGCCTGCATGTCATGAAGTTCTGGTGATCAAGGAGCACCATGACTACTCAAATGCATACCTCACATCCTATGTTCACTTGCAAGAGAGCATTAGAAGGGTTGGAGATGAGCTCACTCGATAAAATTGAGATGAAGATCATATGAAGGTGATTCAAGATGGAGAGCTTTTGGAAGGAATCAAAGTGTGGATTAGTGGTGCACTAATATATATCTATAAATGGTAGGGTTGTTAGGTCCTATGGTTAAGGGTTAACACGAATAAATATTCATGTATTTTTACCTGATGGTCATGGTTCTAGTAGATGGTCTATGGGAACAATCCCAAAGCTAGGATTTTTGGTTAGGGCTCTAAGTGTTCTGGCAAAACATTTCGGTGTTCTATCGGTCGGTCTACGGGTGGGCCAGATTGTTCCTCAGAATGGTCTGAGCATGCAATGACTTAGCTGCTTTCCTAAATGTTTCCACGGAGAATCTGATGATCTGGCAGAGAGTCCATGAGTGCGAGATTTGAGAGGGGTGCTCTCGAGTTCTATAAAAATAAATATTGAATTTTTACTAGTTGGTCATGTGTTCTCGTGGACAATCTGTGAGAACATCGACCACAAAGACTAGGTGTTGGCTGTTATGTGCCTGTGGGTGTTCTCTCAGATGGTCCAGTGCTCTGCCAGTTGCTCCGTGGGAATGGCGACAAACAATGTTCTTCATTTGTTCTTGGTGTTCTTGGGTGATGTGAGCTATCTTGTGGATGATGTTTACCATGCATGTGCAGGGGGTTTCTAGGGATGTTTGGGTGAGGTGTTAGGCTTGTGAATGCTAGGGTTTGAGCTCTATGTGCCAAGTGATGCTAGTGATTTAGAGATCAACTTAATCATGAGAAAATGAGATGAAATTCATGAACTTGGGCATAACAACTTAACTTAGAGATTGGGTGACCCTTGGTCCACCAAGATCATGCTTGGGTCTTGATATTCCTTGCTTCCAAGTGGTAGAGATTGATTTGGGCCTTTTTCATGATTTTCTTGCAAAAATCATAGAAATTCCATTAGAAAGAAATTGGAGAGATGCATGAGAGGATTGAGCAAGGATGATGAAGCAACTTGAAACCTTCATCTTCTATTCATGCATAGATGAAAATAGGAGTTAGGGTTTGGGAGATGATTTCAAGAAAATGACAAGAGACTTTCTTGAGTTCATAGAAAATGGAGATGGGGATGAAGATCACCACCTTCATCTTGGCATGGTGATGTTGACACTTCCATGATCTTCTTCTTTTTCTTCTTTTCTTTCCATTCCTTCTCTTCTCCTTTCTTCCTTTGTCTCTCTAGTTCATCCTTATTCTTCCTTCGAGAGGGAGGGAGGGTGGGGAATAGTGAGTGTGAGAGAGTGAGTGGAGAGGGGCTGGTTTTGCTGACCTTTGAGCTCCACCTCATGCCAACATGTGGGACCAAAAGGGAGGAGAGAAAGACAGCTAAACCAAACTAAATCTAGTGAATAAGTGATCATGCAGATGGTTCGTGGAAACAATAGATGTTCCAAGGTATCACTGATTTTGGGGGACTTGATATAGAGAGAAGGGGTTTGATATTAGGGTTTCACAACCTTGATCAAGGGTTTGGTATACACCTTTAAGGAGTTGGGCATGATTACTTGGCAACTATCTTGAAGATTCTTCTCAAAGTCAACTAAGTGTTGACCCAAGTTGACTTAGGTTGATTAGGAGGAATTGATAGGGTTATTAGCAAATTTGGAGTCCTTGCCCTAATAGAGATCTATAGGAGTCCTTTTGGGATGGTGATAAGACCGTTTCTTGTTTTAAGAGGGCCTGTGTAAGTTCATCAAGGAGGTTTTGTAAATGTTTTAGTTGGAATGACCATTGGATCGTGATAGCCCCCTTAAAAGGAATCTCATCCTCAAGATTCGAAATCTATTTCCAAAAGCTGATATAACTTCATCACTTTGATTTGATCTATGCATTACCTTCTAGTTGATTGATTGTACCCCACTCTTTAACTTGCATAGCAACTTCAATTTCAATCCTCTCACCAGATGGAGTGGTTAGTGAAATGCGGAAGCCATTAGAAGGGATTGGAAATCGCAAATCAAAGTAAAACAACCCCCCTAAGTGAAGCACTAAGTATATTAAGGTTACTTAATAACCCTAGGAGCTAAGCACCTATAACACAAATTAATTAATCACAAAATCATAAAGCTGCAGCAAGACCCTATAATACCGGAGGCTTCGGTATTCATGGGTCCATGAATTTCCTTGAGGAACTTCCTTCTTCTTGGCTCTAACTTTGATCCAAAGGTGTAGGTGTTCTGAGTAGATGAAAAGTAAGTATTCCCTACACACCAAAGATCACAACCCAAGTAGATCAAAGCTAACACAAATATCAAATAAAATACAATTGATATGCATATTTGTTTTACTGAAGTTCAGACTCCCTCGAGTCCTACTCTTTGTTGGGGAGGCAATGAGTGACCACTCTAGGATCCACTCTAGACGTGTTTTCTTTCAACAACGTCCCTCAATCCACTAGTGTGATTCCTTTCCTTGCGGAGGTGGAATCGAAGCCCTCACAAACTTGGCAAGGCACACCACAACCTTGGTTGCTCTCCGATGACTCCTAGCCATTTAGGAGCCAAGCTCTAGGAGTAACAAATGTGAATAACAAGATCGATGAATGCCACAAGTGCTCAAGAGATGGATCTTACTACCGGGGTCGAAATCCACGAAGAGAGCTCACATCAATCTCACTCACAAGGATGGGGATATAAGCAAGAGAGTGAGAGAGAGTGTGGAATAAAGAAAGAAAGAAAGAAAGAGCAAGCTTCTTCTCAAAGTGATGGAGCAAATTGAAATAAGCAAGAGAGAAGAGAAGGAAGGGGGGTACTCCTCCCCAAATCCCCTCAGCTCACTCCTGACTGTTGGGCATCTAGATCTAAGCTGAACTGGAATATTCAGGTAGGGAGGAAAATATTTCCAGTTGAGAGCTAATGTGTGCGTCCGAGGAGCACATGAAGCCTAAAAAATTTAGGGTAGAGTAAGAAAAAATTCTAGGGTGAAAGGTCCTAATGGCTAGAGGGGGTAAATAGCCTATTAAAAAATTCTATAACAACACTAAGACAAGTGATTTGTAAATAAGATAGCGAAGCGAATGTTGTGCTAGCACTACACTTGTGTTGCAAACCACCTACCCAATTCTAATCTCTATGATCTCTAGTGTACACACAAGGTCTAAGTCACTAATTTACACCTAGCTGAACAAGCTAGCAAGAGAGCAACAACTAAAGAGCTATGCTAGCTACAACTACCACAAGCACTACACAAGGTAAAAATAGAGTAATGCAAGAGAGGGGTAGAGAGGTATACCGCCGTGGCAAGTGATCAATCAATGAATACCAAAGAATACCAAAGAGACAATGATGACACAATCAATTTTTTCCTCTGAGGTTCACTTGCTTGCCAGTAAGCTAGTCCCCGTTGTGGTGATTCACTCACTTGGAGGTTCACGTGCTAATAGGCATCACATGCCTAACCCGCAACCAGGTGTCGCACAACCAACACAAGATGAGGATCCACAAGCCACACACAATCCACTAAAGTTGCCTTTGGTGCTCCATCAGGGAAGGCACAAGAACCCCTCATAATCACAATGATCAGAGTTGGAGACAATCATCTTCCTCCGCTCGACGATCCACTAATCACTGAGCCATCCAGGTGTCGGCAAACACCAAGAGTAACAAAATCTCCACTAGCCTAAATCACCCAACTAGTGCCACAAGATGCTAGAACACTAAGCAATGCACTAGAGGCTCTCCAATCTCACTCAAGATGATCAAATCAAGTGTGCAAGTGGGTGGAGCGGTTTGCTTAGCTCTTAAAGAGTGTATGCAGCTGTCGGAAGTGCCAAGCGAGTGACCAAGGCTAGCTACCACCTCTATTTATAAGCCCATAAGCAAATAGAGTCATTACCCCTTGGAGCTAGCTTCTTTGAGGTCACCGGACATGGCGGTGGTGGCACCGCCCTAGGGGTGGTGATGCCCCCCCAATGGTTGATTCCAATGGCTAGTCTGACTGGCCGTGGTCACCGAATATGGTGGTGGTGGCACCGCCCTGGGGTGGCGATGGCACCACCCCTAGGGTGGCGATGACCACCCAGCCAACTACCCAAAAACACAAGCCTCTAGGAAAAAGTGGCGGTGCACCGCCATGGGTGCGGGGACCATGTCGGTGCCCAACTCCAGCTTCCCCTGCTCTCTAGATAAATATGGCAGTGGCACCGCCCTATCTATGGCGGTGACCAGGCGATGCACCACCCACATGGCGGCAGTGTACACCAGACACGTCGATGCCGCCCTCTCTTCTGCTGCTCTCGGCTAGGGTTAGTGAAAGGTCCTAATATGGCTAGAGGGGGGTGAATAGCCTATTTAAAAATCTACAAATCAACTAGAGCAATTTGATTAGTATGACAAATAGCGCAATGCAAACTTGCTCTAGCTCTACAAGGGTTGCAAGCCATCTATCCAACAATTCTAGTTGCAATGATAGCTAGACACACAATTTGCTATGATACTACTCACTAAGAGCTCTCAATCTTTCTACTCTAAAGAGCTCCACTAAGCAAACTTAAAAAGCAAAGCAAGCTCTCAAATCTAATTACACTAAAGAGCTTGCTACAACTAATTTGCAAGAATGTAAACAAGTGAGTAGGATGGTTATACCATCATGTAGAGGAATGAACCAATCACAAGATGAATATAAAACCAATCACCAGGAGAATATCAAATGGCAAGAGACAACCGATTTTTCTCCCGAGGTTCACATGCTTGCCAACACGCTAGTCCCCATTGTGTCGACCAACACTTGGTGGTTCAGCGGCTAAGAGGTGTTTCACAAACCTCATCCACACGATTGGACATCGCAAGAACCTACCCACAAGTGAGGTAACTCAGTGACACAAGCAATTTACTAGAGTTACCTTTTGGCACTCCGCCAGGGAAGGTACAACTCCCCTCACAATCACCGGAGACGGCCACGAACAATCACCAACTCGTGCCGATCCTCCACCACTACACCGAGCCATCTAGGTGGTGCCAACCACCAAGAGTAACAAGTGAAATCCGTAGCGCAACACGAATACCAAGTGCCTCTAGATGCAATCACTCAAGCAATGCACTTGGATTCTCTCCCAATCTCACAAAGATGATGGATCAATGATGGAGATGAGTGGGAGGGCTTTGGCTAAGCTCACAAGGTTGCTATGTCAATGAAAATGTGCAAGAGAGTGAGCTTGAGCCAGCCATGGGGCTTAAATAGAAGCCCCCCACGAAATAGAGCCATTGGCTCAAATATTTTGCTGACTGCGCATCGACCGGACGCTCCGGTCGTGAGTACCGGACGTGTCCGGTCAGCCTACCAGACGTGTCCGGTAGCTCCCAGACAGCCACATGTCCAGTTCAAACCAGCCTATTCGTTGCTGCCCATTCGCCGACGACCAGACGCTCATACCGGACGCACAAACACAATTGACCGGACGTTGAGCCACCGAGTCCGATCGAGTCCAGTAAGCCACCAGGGCCGACCAGACGCGTCTGTTAGAAACTGACTGAACGTTGAGCCGCCGAGTCCGGTCGAGTCTAGTAAGCCACCAGGGCCGACCGGACGCGTCTGTTAGAAACTAATCGGACGCTGAGCCTCAGCGTTCAATCGAGTATAGTAAGCACCCACCGACGACCGGACGCTACCAGGTTCGATCGTCTGCTCTGCCGAACACTGCTTTTTCTGGCGACCGGACGCGTCCGGTCAATGAGTATGTCGCCAAATACTGGACGTGTCCGGTCATCATACCGGACGCGTCTGGTCACTCTATAAACAGCGTGACTAACTCTTTTTCAACTCTGTCTTCTTCACCCTTGCTCAAATGTGCCAACCACCAAGTGTATTACCTTGTGCACATGTGTTAGCATATTTTCACAAATGTTGTCAAGGGTGTTAGCACTCCACTAGATCCTAAATGCATATGCAATGAGTTAGAGCATCTAGTGGCACTTTGATAACCACATTTCGATACGAGTTCCACCCCTCTTAATAGTACGACTATCAATCCTAAATGTGATCACACTCGCTAAGTGTCTTGATCATCGAAACAAAA